>NW_009232028.1:0-552 GCF_000690835.1 Fulmarus glacialis
GCGGGGTGCTGCGGGCAGGGGCCTTTGCATGCCCACATCCTGCTCGGCGAGGGCATGGGCGGTGAGGTGACTGCTGAAAGGTCGGGGTTATGATAAAAGCAGAGAGGGCTAATGCGTTGGACGCTATCAAGGCGCTCAGTAGGTCTTCAAAGTCAGAGATGGAGCCTGTCATTTTCTGGCGGTGTGGTCCTCGGGGTAGGATGCTGGTCTTCGTGTGTGTCAAGCAGCATCGAGAGCTACGGTGGTTTACACACGCGATTCAATTTCCCCAACGCTTTTATCGCAACGATCACCAGAGGGAAACCAATTATTACTGGGTTACTTCATTCCACGTCTTATCAAAAACGTCAGTCCCGAATATGAGAACTCGCATAAAAGCCTGGAGAATGAACTGGCCAGAGCTGCAAAGTCAACTTCCACATTTGCATTTTAGAATAGAAAATGCGAAAATCCTCTGAATCCCCTCTTCAGAATCTCAGGGCTAGAATTACATAGTTGCGGAAACATTCATCTTGCCCCTAGATCACAGGGAGTCGATCTCTCTCATCAACT
>NW_009232029.1:0-411 GCF_000690835.1 Fulmarus glacialis
GGCTGCAGGGTGGGCCCCCGTCTCCCTGAGGGCTGGGGAGCCATCATGGCCAGGGCCAGCCAAAACCCAGGGGGAAAAGGTGAGCTGCATCATGCCAACTGGTGCCATAGATGTCCCCGTGCCACCTGGGCTTGGCACCGCCCTGCTCCCCAGCCAAGAGATGTGCTTGTGCAACGGGGTGGCCTTTGCCAGCACTCCTGGTGACATCGCCAGCTTGCCCGGGGGAGAGGAGGGAGCAGAGGGAGGGGAGGCACCCTCACCCCAGCCTGCACCCATGGCCCGTGCATGGGGATACCCCCCTCAAGCTGGTAGCGCCTGGGCCTGGCCACCCCAAAAAGCCCTTGGTGGTTTGTGACAGCACCAAAGACGTGTCTTTAGGACTCCTTTGGGAGTCCCCCCAACACGGGGCCC
>NW_009232029.1:644-1109 GCF_000690835.1 Fulmarus glacialis
GGCTTTTCCAGGGGGATGAGGTGAGCCCTGCCATGCCATGAACACCGTGGGGATCTCTCCCATTGCTGCTTTGATGGGCGGTGTTGCTGGTGTCTCTTTGCCGGCATGCCTGGCTCGGCTGTGCACCAAGGCAGGGAAGTGGCTGCATGTCCCCATGGCACGTGGTGTCGGGCCACAGGTCGGCATCAGGCCTCAGGTGGCCACCATGTCCCTGGTGCAAGGGGAGGATGTGCCAGGCAGGAGACGGAGCCCATGGGGTGCCAAGCGTGCCGGTGCGAGGGCCTAGGCTGGTGGGGAGCAAACGCGCCCGAGCCAGCTGCATCCTCGTAGCGTGGTGTGGTGGCGATGTCCCCGGGGCACACCAGCTTAGGGCTCACACCCTGTCTACGGATACACCCCCCCGACCCTACATCCACCCTCCATCACAATACGCTGGTGCGAGACCCCCGCAGCAGGGACCCGCAT
>NW_009232029.1:1139-1478 GCF_000690835.1 Fulmarus glacialis
CAGCAGTGCCATGCCGGTGTAGCCCGGCTAATCCCTTTTTAATTGTCCCCACCCTGCGCCGGGCTGAGCCAGACTGCCCAGGGGACATGGGGTGCTGGGTGCACCCTGGTGCTTGAGCACGTCTGGGGTGCCACCATCGGGTGTCCCTGCTGTGGGACCAAGCCTTTGGGGTGCATGGTGAGCCTTTGGGGCGGTGATGAAGAAGGAGTCATCCATCCTCCTGGTGCAGTGCAATGGCTTTTTGGGAAAGGGAGGGATCCTGGTCTTCTAGGATCCCATCCTACTGGCCCGGGGTGATGGTCCACCCTCAGCTTCATGGCCGCCGGCAGCCAGGCTCCG
>NW_009232030.1:0-294 GCF_000690835.1 Fulmarus glacialis
GGGTTCCGGGGCTGATCCTTAACCTCGCCCATCAGCCCGGTAATTAGGGCTCCTGCTCCCCACCCGGGCCGCTTTCCCGCGTCGGGGTCTCCAAAGCCGGGGAGATCGGTAACTATCTCCGTAGGGCTGATTATAGTTCCTCCTCAATGGACCCGAAACAACTTTGTAAATATAGGAAACTGTTTATCCTGAAGATTAATAGGTATTTGTTGTAGGAATGACAAGGGGATAATATGAAGGATAATGGGATGTTACGTTACATACTTAAGATGGTTAATGGCTTCTTTTTTTATA
>NW_009232030.1:352-682 GCF_000690835.1 Fulmarus glacialis
TACAACAACCTGCTTTTTGTTTTCACCCCGCAAGGAAAAAAAATCGGTAACAGTGTGCGGAATATCTGGTACAAAGGATGTTTCTGTCACACGCAAGAATTTGTTATGGGAACAATTCTGTCGCTATGTAATTGCTCATTAGAGATCGTTTTGTTTCTCATTAAGGCGACATGAATAAGCGTCTAGTTGAAGGAGACAGCTGTAGAAATGTTCCACAGGAGACCTCTGGACACGATATGGCACCGCTTGCCAATTAGACATGTCAGTTTTAAGAGAAGAAAACAATCTATGAAGGACACTAGAAAGATAGAGCGGAGCCCTCGCTTCCCC
>NW_009232031.1:0-35053 GCF_000690835.1 Fulmarus glacialis
CTTTTTTTTATATATATATATATTTGTCCATCTTGATTCTGAAGGGTAGGTGTGCTTTACTAACCAACACTTCCATCAGTGAAATAAAATAAGTTTTTTCCAGTTCTCAGCTGTGTGCCATGTAACTCGTGCTACTGTGATTAACAGTTTTCCATTGTAAACAAATCGTAGTAAGTGGCCATTCTTATGTTATGGTGGAGATGAACTTCATGAATGGCCGTCCATTGATTATGTTGTGTTCTAGTGGTAATTATTGGGGAGAAATGATAAGCAGCATCAGGATTGATCAAATACATTTTTTTTTCTCTGCCAGAATTACTAGGAAGTCTGCTTTATTTATGTGTAGGTAAGTAGCTAGCTAAAAATATGCTTGTATTTATTTTTATGTGTGTGTTATTATGTATGTTATATTTATAGTATAGACGGCAAAATAACAGAATTTCACAGTCTGAGATTTTTCCTGTGTATTTTGTCTTTTGTTTGTTTGTTTTTAATTTTAAAATCTCCATATATGTGGAGATTTCTTTCTTCTGCATTTTGCAGTTTACACCACAGTGGAGTCTGAAGTGTGTTGGGGTATCTGTATTACAAACAAGCAACATAATTTGGCATCTGAGTTATTTTATGTCCCTTTTCTTACTGTCCTTGGATTACTGCTGCCTTTGTTTTCTGTCACTGAATGGATTCTGAAAAGTTGCTTTTCCTGCGACGGATGCATCCTGTCGTGCTGCTTTTAACCAATTTTAGTTTCAGGCCAGTGGGCCGATTTTCCCAGTTAGCTACAGGAAAATGCCAGCTGACCACGAGAAGAGACTCAACTCAGCAGAACACACTGCATTCGGTCACAGTAGACAGTGAACCATATGGAAATGGCTTTGCAGTTGCCTCTGTGTAAACCCTGGCTGTGAACGGTTCTTAAAGACGTTGCCCTTTCATGCTTCTCAATTCATGCAAGCCCATCAGCCAGCAGCTTCTTGGAGTCCCCTGCTTCTCTGTGACCTGACATTTGCTTTCCTCTGATGTACAGGAGCTTGCGTTTTGGCTAGCTTTTTCTATATTAGAAAACAGAATATAACGTGAGGCTGGGAAAATAACGAAGCCTGTTGTTTCATGGAAGGCTCATCGCAGATGTGTTTATCTGGGCCCTGAGAACGAACGGTGTGGCAGGACTCTCAGCAATACAACACAGTGGGTCAAATGTTTCCAGAACTTGCCTTGCTGTAGAGAACTTCCTTTAAAGTGAAGTTCTGGGGAAAATACCTGGGCAATTTCTTGTCTTCCAGAGACAGGTTGCTAGGGCTGGTGTAGTTTTTGTAAACTAACAGGGCACCACATCAACTACCTGCAAGAAAATGGAGTGATCTGACTTCTGTGCTCTTACGTGACTTTAGTCAGATTCCAGCAAATTTAATAGAGTGACTTTATCAATATGAATAAGCCTTAGGTCAAGCCTTAATTTATGCCTGCCGTCTGTGCTTTTAGCCAGTCAATAAAGTGTTTTTTTTTCCTGTGCGTCTGTTGAATTCACAGGCTCACGTTAGCAACTACTTTCAAAGAGCGCTGGCAATATGAAAAATACACTCAATCTTTGCAAGTTTTTGATAAGGATGAGTTTCAAATTTCAGGTGTCTAGAGTACAGGGCTTAAACACAATAAGACTTGGCTTTACAATTGTAGAATAGTTTAGCACCCCCTAAATTGTGTCTTACTATCCATGTTTGTGTTATTTGGCTTGTTGAAAATAAGGCATTCAAACCCTGTATCAATACAGTTCAGGTTGTCTTTCTGTGCTTAATACAATTTTAGGTCTCTCGGTGTTGATATCTTACAGCAGAGATTGATAGCCTTTAATCTTGCCTAAGCTTTTGCTGGTTGAAGACCACTGTGATTTCACTTGCCAGTCTTACAGCCGTTTAGATATAAATGGTTTATAAGCCCATTTTTTGTCTTTCTGTTTTTTCAAACTTTTCTAATTAATCTAAATGTCATGGGGAGAGTAGCTGGGGGGAGTTGGCGTAGAAAAACCTGGAAGAAGATTACATCAAACATGTTTCTATTCACTCTCGACTAGCAGATAATACCGCCTGCGCTAATCCTTAGCCCTCTCCTTTAAGTTGTCTTTGCCTTTGATTTATGAGGCAGCAGACCCCGGCCGAACCCTGTCAGTGGCAGTTCAGAGGGACTCTCACAAAAGAGGGGCTTCTGATCTGACAAATCGATTGGCTGCAAGGGAGAGTTTAATGGAGAAAAGATCTCCCTAACAAGGGCTAAAGCCCTTTCCCGGGGAGCTTGCAGCTGCGGCTCCGCAGGGAGGACGAAGCAAGTGCAGAGCAAGCCGTCCTGCATGGGCGCGAGGCTTGCCGCTTCTTGCCTAATAAGCCCAACAACGGCAACAACTATATTTAATTTAAAAGCTGTTAAGTGGAGGTCAATTGCCAATAATTGTCCTAATTAAAAACAAATACTGAAATGATATTGTGAGTCCAGCCTGGACTCTATTGAAGTAAGATAATTAGAATATAGAACCATCAATTAAAATGTACAGGGAAGAAGTTGGTGTGGTTAAGGGACAAGCTAGATTAAAAACAAAAAAATCAACTAAAAATGTGGATGGTAATTTGCATAACTCCTCATTTAGCATTAAATCTTTATTTTAAAAGCAGAGGCAGTCACTTGCAATAAGCTGGAATCTTGTTTTAATTCTACAGCCGTAAAGTAAGCAGGAAGCTAATTTGGAAATATACAGATCGATATACCCTGAAGTTTGCTTAATTAGAGTTGCTGAAGCAACACGTTAGCACATACAGTGTTCGCTATGACAAAGCCATATTGTCCTCCTCCTGAAAATATTTAAGTACTATTGTGTAGGCACCTGTATTCTTGTACAAACTTCAGTTCTCAAGTAATTAACCTTTTGGACTGTACTCCAAAGTAAATGCCTTTACTGCGTGGGGTCAGGCTGCCTTGAGTCTACTTCTTCAGCAAAATGGATAAAACATTGCTGTGCAAATCGAAGATTTAGAATCATAGTTATCAGAGCAATGACTGTCTAAACTATAGAAGTCCTACAGACAGCTTTTTGCCAAGAGGTTTTAGTTGCTGACAACAATTGTAAGATAGCATGAATTTCTCTGCTAGAAGGTAGGAGAAAATTGAAATGGTTTTCTGTATTTCTAAACAAAACAATCCCAGAAAAGTCAACTAGTCTAACAAAAAAGTATGTGTAGCAGACAGTAGTATCATGCTTCTTGTATCGCCTATGGAGTCTAAACTCTCACTTAGTATCATCAAATACATAATTTGGGACTGTTTCTGTTTATGGCTTTGTTAGAAAAACTAGCAAAAAAGTATTCCCAGTCTTCCCTAAAGTGAACGTACATATCTGGAGTTCCTCAGTTATTCTTTTGAACAAAATACCAAAAATACACCCTAAATCACCCATGTCTTACAATCACAAATCTAAAGAATCTTATGGCATCCAGTTTTCTATAAGTATCTTCTGATCTAGCAGCTAATGAGAAAGGAGAGTCTCAGTCTCTGAAAAGTATAGAATATACGTAAAATTAATTCAAGCAATATTATTTATTGTGTGTGTATATGGATATATAAAGGTAACGGATGGAAATGATAGACTAGTGACTTTTGCACAGACTAGAATAAGGGAAATAGTACTGTCTCCTGGCTCACGGTTGGTGGACAGTGGTGTTTCAGTTCTGCCTGAGGAATTTCTGCAGCAGGGGTTTGCCGTGTCTCGTTCTCCCAAGGATACTGTGGTGTCTGATGAGAAGGGACATGCTTCAGCTTTTCCTGGCCCTGGGACATTGCAGAGTTGTTTTTTTTTCAGCAGAACATCAAGATTAGCAATCAACTGCTTAGTACACACGTGTTAAAAATAGATTATTAGTGGAAGAAGTGTTTCAAACTTCTAAGACATTTACAAAACACAGCAAAATAGTTACAGTGCTTAGTTTTGTATTTGGCTGGATCAAAACATGCTGAAGACAGTGGGCACTGTTGGAGCCAACCGGGTTTTTATTAAGCCACACACACCCTCCCAAAAAAAAGAAAAGGAGAACATCAAGTTGCCTACGTATGAGTCAGGGGAAAGGCAGCGAAACAAGTGTGAGCAAATACAGAGGATAAAGAATCTGTTGTTTTTCTCCACACCCAGGCAATACAGTAAGTTTCCTGTGCAACCAAAATGAGTATGAAATTGAACCAATGCAACAGGAACTTTTGTTCTACTATCACAATTAATAGTAAAAAAAAGTAATCCACAAATAATTTAGTTTTGCATGATTTTAAAAAAGAAAGCAGGTAAAGCATAAAATAAACACAAGTCTTACTAATAAAGCTAAAGTAGGAAAATGCCTTGATAAATAGGAAAATGAAATTGTGTCTGCTAATGGCATTGAGCCTCCTTCATGTCACTAAAATTCACCAGCACATTAAAAACTCTGCTCTGCCACTCAGGGTATCTTTCCATATCTCAAACTGTATCCTTTTCCCATCAAACTGCCTTGTCGACCGAGCCACTAAGTTTCAAAGCTCAAAGCTGCTTGAGAAATGAATCAAAATTTATGTTATTGTGTTTTAGCCTATTCAAAATGAATAGCTTCTGATACTTTACTGTTCAAGTAAAATTAAAACCAGTAAGTAAACCAAAGTATATCCACAATTTTTCAGACATCTGTATGCCTTCAAAGATACTCTTAAATTAAGTATAGCCGGCTCACATTCAACTCTAATGTTTTTGTCTAATTTCTGGTGGCTTACTTATGTTGAATTGTTTTGGTCATGCTGGGTTAGATAAACAAGTCTTTCATAAATTCCTTTTTTTTTTCCCCAACACAGCAGAAACGAAGGATTTTTTTCTTATTAATTCCATCCCTTTTTGGAATACGTAATGCCAGTGTATTCGGGAAAGCGTTATGCAGAGTTATAGTAGACTGTAGTGAGATAAAGCATATGGAGGCAAAGAGCAGCTTTTTCTAACCTTGCAACAGTAGCAGCACACTTAAACGAAAATATTCAGACATTGAAAATATTTTATTGAATATAATCTGAATGCGTCAGGGCAATTTGAAGTGACAGCAGTGTTTAGGGGTTTAAATAATCCCAGTGTTATTGTAACTGATTACCACCAGGATAAAAATTGAAGTGTAATTTGTTAGATACTACCTTTGGCTTTCCTTTATATCTCTCTCTGCTTCTCCTCTTTGTAAATATATTGACTTTTATAGCCATGTTAACTTTTATGGCTTAAAAGTTGTCTTTGTTTGCTTTGTGGTAATTACAAAGTCTCCTTAGCTGCTGACAAGATTGAGGCTTTGCGATAACTCTGCCGCCTGGAGTTGTGGGTTTTAGGAACTTGTTTTCTTCCTGCCACGCTTAGGCTGTTGCTCCGAGGTACGATGATGCCTGGTAGATTACAGTTCATTTCCCAAAGAAATGATTAGATAATATTTTCATCAAAGTTGGCAGAACGTGACTAATGAGTCCCAAGTTTTTTTGAGTAATAAAGGTTCTGTTTTAAATGGAGTCTCGCTAAAACCAAATGTTTGTTGTTTCGCTGTTTCCTCTTGCTGCAGCATTTGTTCTATTCCCCATATTTAACTGATAAAAGATTCCGTACTTAAAAACCCTTAGCAGGGAGGGCACACAGCTTTGGGATCTCTGTCTTTACCATAAAAAATTACCACTACAGGTAGTAAACCAATTGTAATGGTTTCTACTTGTGGTATTCTTCAGTTGGCTGTATTTTTGTGTGTTACACTGAGTTTCATGGTGACTTTTCTGTCTTCTCCATCTTCACTGATTAATTTTGCAGAATTTTATATTCTCTCATTTGCAAGTTAAAATAATGCTTAGGCATTCATATTCCCCTAATAATGTAGCACATGCTTAGAACAAGGCTGTGACCATCATTTTTACTGTGTACTGATGAGAGGAGGGCACAGCAGGTACGGGAACAGTCATCCTTGCAGAAAAAAGACACTGTCTCTCTCTCCACTTTGGAGGCAGAGCAGATAAGGGAGAAAGGAGAAAGATTTTTGGGTCTCTGTAACTCTGTTACACAGTCAAAATAGGTAGAGTAGGTTGTTATTAAAATTCCTATTTTATAAATAGCAAGAGACTGTAATGCCTTGGGACGTGCAGGTGTATTAAACAATGTTCCTCAGGTGTGACACCTCCCGGGGAAGGAAAGCTTTGCATTTAAGGCTATGCTCCAAAACTCTTATCCCCATTGGCGATACCATAAATATGAGATGCATTATGCAATGTAGCTGACAGCCGATACAGGTGTCTCTCTCCTAACAGGAGAACTGTGTATGTGCTGCTTTCCGTGTAGTCTTGGCTAGATGTGGTGAGCTTTTGGCAGAGTCCAGTGTTGCAGAAGGATGCCTTACAAAAAGCCTTCAGTCAAAGATAATGACTAGTTATCTAATAGCATCTTGAGATGCAGCAGAACACACCTTGCCTATTTGGCAGGGCACTGATCATACCTTGATTTTGCATTCCTAATTCGAGGGAATGTATGCAGTATTTTTGTCTAAGGAGAAATGCATACTTTCTTTTAAGTCCTTGCTTGACAAGTCTTCCCCTGGGTAAGGGAATGCTCTGCTGAGTGCTCAAGATGGAAAACCATCGCTGGAACAGGAAGGAATGGCAGAAAATGCAGCTAAACCACCATAATTTTGTAAACATCAACACCTTTGTTTCAAAGGCAAAAATACGATGTTCTGCCAGAACCAGTAACGTATATGTTAGCATTTTTTGCTACTTTAAAGCTGTACTACCTTTCTGATATTATAAAAATAAAAATAAATCAGAACCCAGACCAGTAAGACGACGCTTTTCACAGGCTTTATAGTTTTTAAAATATTTAACACAGAATATGGACTAATAATTAAAACTGTCTGTGTCAGGTAGAAGGGATTTGTGCTTGACCTTATTTGGAAAGCTCTACTATTGCAGTAGCATTTTATTGTGGCTGCGTATTATGTTTTCCTGTAAAGCATAGGGAACGCCGTGCAGTATCCATGAAAATAAACACTGCAGCAATCGCGCCGCATTTCCAGTTGCTGATTTCTACTTACATACACTCCCCAGCCGGTAATAATGTTAAATCTTTAATTTACATCCTTGTGTGTCAGGCACCCCCACAGCAACTAATGCATGCCAAACTGCCAATAGCCTGTCACAGTATCAGCACTGGGAGTGGTCACCCCAGAGCTAAATGGTCCTTGGGCGGTACTGACATCAGCAGGAGTAATCACCATTTCTGTCATCAT
Source organism: Fulmarus glacialis (assembly GCF_000690835.1). Lineage (NCBI taxonomy): Eukaryota > Metazoa > Chordata > Aves > Procellariiformes > Procellariidae > Fulmarus > Fulmarus glacialis. The sequence goes on from NW_009232031.1 coordinate 7,296, forward strand.
CCTTCTACGAGGCTCGGCATAAATTTCTTCCCTGCTTCATCCCATTGTGGTGATGAAGGACTGGTGTAAGCTGGCAGCCGAACTGCCGCTCGGCTAGGAGGGAGTGGAGAAAAAGGAGGGGGAACTGGTAAAGGAAGAAGCTGCCATGCTTTTGTTAAATACGGTTTTGTATTTTTATTTTTAACTAGTTGATGGTTTGCCATGCTCTCTGTCGTACTGTAGTTTCCATACAGGTTATAAAGCCTACAGACTTAAGAAATTTCACTCACAGAAATAGTGAAAAAAGAGCAATGAAAAAGCCGCCCGGTATAATTCCCAACATGCCATAAAATAAATGTTTTTGACTAACAAAAAAGGCTCAAGATTTTTACACAGCTGTGCTTAACAATAGTGCAGGATACTCTAGGCACACAAATGGATGCACTTTCAAATACATGGTATAGTTGCTGAATACATCCCCATTGGGACTGGGGGTATAACTAGCGCAGAACAGTATTAGAATATGAAATAAGAAAGACCATTTTTATGTCTTGCAAAGTGAAGCAAAAGAATGCTGCCTACAGATTGGCTACAGATTTTCTGCTGCTGGCTCAAAATAGAAAATCCACGATTAGATTCTCATCCAAAGAATAATCACAGGCATCTGGGGTGATGTTATATATATGTGAAATATAAGTATATATGTGAAATGTTATATATATGTGAAATAGACATATATATTATCTGCAGTGGATGCCAGTGTCTCCATGGGCTTCTATTAAAAGTATTTGTTATTCTTCTAATAAAATAATCAGGTGAAGCTGTTGCTCCGTGTCATGCTAGGTGTGATGTTACCTTACCCACTGCCAGCATTCTGATTGCCTGCAGACAGAGGTATCTTGGAGTTGCTTACGTAGCACGTTGCTACCAGAGCTGGGGGCTGTTTGTCCTTCCTGCTTCAGGGTCATTTCTGCCTGAATCTGTGAAGCTCTGTGTGATCTGACGGCGGGGGGTGCGTATGGCTGAACGCTTACACAGACAGGGCTGTTTGTGCGCTGTGTGTGTACAAACAAGCAGCATGTGTGGTAAGAAGTTGAGCAGTTTTTAATTGTTTGATGTACTGTGCCTGAGGGATGATGAAAGTCGCTGTCTGGATGGCATGCTGTTGGTCAGGGTGTGCAGCTCTAGATCACCTCTTATAGGAATAAGAAGGAAGTATAGGCTGAGATTGCATTGCATTTATTAACGTTCTTTAATGCTTTTTAATGTGCCTTATTAAATACAGCCCTTCTTAACATGGAACCAAAATATTTATAAAATTTGCACATAATTAAAAATGTTCAGTATATTTAAAAAGATAGTGCTGGTACCCAACAGGACCATGATACATTTTCAGCCAGTCAGTAGCTGAGATCTGTAATTGAATAAATAAAGTTATATTTATTATAATTGTTCAGAAATAGAAATACAGTGAGATCTGTAATTGAATAAATAAAGTTATATTTATTATAATTGTTCAGAAATGTGCATATCATCACTGAAATTTTAACCTGGTTGCCATCAGTGTCTTAACTGCATAGAGTGCATTGTTAGTAAACCAGGGCAGAAATGGACTGGTCCTGTGCATTGGACAGGCTGAGGCAGAAAGTCACCAAGAAAAGGTAGGCAGATTAAAAGAAGAGAAAATTCTTTTTACTAGCTCTCTGCTGTTCCCTCCTTTACCTAAACTTCTGTAACTAAAGGACCAAATCGCCTTCCATTGAGTCAAGGAGCATCTTTCAGAGGAAAGCTGTCAGTTGTAGAAACCTGGGAACAAGCCATGAAGGAGCTTCCACAGGAGGCACTGCTGCTCTCTGGTCTCTGGTATGCGTGTTACGTTTGCAGCCACTAACAAACCTAGGAATTAAGCTAACATATTATATGACCCGTTGACCCATTATAATCTCATTATAATGAAACTTCAGGCACACATTTTGCATGATGTATCAACATGTTGTTTGGTTTGTTGTTTTTTTTGGGGGGGTGGGGTGCGTCATTGGAGCTGTGCAAATAGGTGGCAATGGATGCCCACTACAACAAAGCAGGTGGTGGTAGTAACGCTGACTGTACTCAGTGTTACTTTTCCTTTTTCAGCTTACCAAATGGAAATGGTCACCATCAGGTCAAAGCTATTTTCTCAAGGAGGTATTTGTGATAAACTAGATGTACTCCTTTCTCTTTTATGCCCAGTATGACATCCAGTTAGAATATTAATATCAGATATAATGAGACTTTAAATTGCCTTTTCTTTTCTTAAGAAAGGTGTTCAAACACCAAGCAATAATAGAGGAATTACTTATTTTGTGAGAGTGAATGAATATCCTAAGCAGATGTTCAGGACAAAAACTAAATTAAAACAACAAAAAGCCTGCCGAAATGGGATATAAAACTGTCTCATGCAGGTGCTTTCCTAGGAGAAAACAATGTTTTCTAACATTGTTTAGATAACATCATGGATTACAGAAATAGTAACAGGTGAATCTAACACCCTGTGCTTATCTAGCAATAGCTTGGCAAGATTAAGAGAAGACATGAAATTCTTCTTAGCTGATATACAGAGGTCCAACTGTTAGTTTGATACAGCTGTTCATGATCTGCCCTGAAAGCTTTAGGTATGTTTTAGGGATTAATGGGTCAGATACCCTGTGGAGGCTCTGTTTTGGGGTGGTGGTTTTTTGTTTTTTTTTTTTGCTCAGGATGTTCAATTGCTCCTCAGTGGTTTTAGGCAAACACATGGGTAAAGATTTTGATTGTGATCAAAGCCCTAAAAGAATCTTCAATTTCTTTGGTTTTTTTTTTTTTTTTCTATAAAGACAATTAAACTAACATCAAAAAGGTCAATTGTCAATACATTATAATGATTAAAAACAGTAGTGCATACTTCTTGGTAAAACTCTACAGTAAAAGTGCAGCCGTAGTTGCTTTTCACTTACATGACTGCCACTGGGACTGGTTTGAAATGTGTATGTTTGGGGATTCTCTCTCGTACCTTTCAAGTGTTTCTGCAACTGCTTTTTTAAGCTCTGTTTGGTAACGTACAACAGAGCTGGGCTTCATCCTATAAAGGTGTTGGTGCGCGAGTACCTAGTGCATGTGGGCAGTTCCACTGATGCAGTGGCTTGTGCAGTGGATGGAGCCTTTCCTCAGTGGCCTGGAGTCAATGGCTACTGAAAAAAATACAGCTTTTCTATTGATTTAAACAGGCCATGGATGGTGTGCACCTTCTTTTCCCACATAGTTTCCCATAGTAGCTGAAGACTGTAATGTTTGCTGTGTTAAAGACCTTGACAAGATGACATTGCTCCCTTCTAGGTTTGCCTTCGCAGAGGTCATGGTACAGCCTCATTCGGAAGCTTTATTCAGTAAATCTTATAATTTTAGTTTTGGGAGTCATATCTCGCTTTCCAAGACCCTAGCTGAATAAGATTAGGTAATAGCAGTCTATTTATTACTATTAAGAAATAGGAGAAATAGAAAGCAAAAAGTGAGTTTCAAACGATTTCAGTAGTCTCCCACTGAGGTGCATACCAGCGTTAAGAAAAGAAAAAAAGGTACGTGCTGCACCCAAAAGGTCACAAACCAAAAAGGGCATGAACATCAATTAAGTTAAGTGACCATCCTGAGAATATTTAGAGGGACATTTATAGAAATGCCAGTCACTGAGTTGTGAAAACTCACATTCAGCAGAGTTACCTTCAGGAGATAACAGGAGCCACAGAGCGTGGACGATTTTCAGCTAGGCAAACTATCTCTGTTTTAGTCACTGACATCTAAGGTGCTGTATTTGAGTCGGTCGGAAATAAGCAATGGTAATTTTGGTATGACGAGGTTAAAGGAGAGGAAACAGTAATCTTTGGCTTTTGCATATTTAAAATACCAGTTCTCATCAGCAATGATAACTGTGTTCAGTCATGAGTTAGACAAGTAGGGATTTCACGTGGGTAAGAGATTAGAATTGGGTCCTAACAAGTGACACTAATATTACCACTCACGTAGTTTGCAATAATTCACTGCCTGTATGTGATTCAGATGTTGTTGGTGAGATTTATCTAAAGCTGGTTCCACGACTCATTTAAAGTCACTGTGAATTACAGTGCTAGAGAGGTGAATAGTCAATATGACCTTTTGAATGATGATGAGAAGAAAAAAAAGCCTGGCTTAATCTTATTAGAAGAAGTCAAATGATTCGGAAAGTGACTGAAAGCTAATCAGCCCTGGGGATTACTGTAAGGCTTTGGTGATTAACATGATGCTTTTTTTTTTTTTTCCCTTTAAGGTTTCCTCAGCCCATTCCATTGTTATGGAAGAAATAGAAAATAAAGTGTACTATTTGACCTAGTCAGTCACTTGAGCTTAATCTTATTATTTTTAGCCGGATTCACATCATCATATTAGAATATCTCAGCCAGCAACGTATAAAAGATGCTCCCTTTCAATTTGCTTTCCTGTTAACTATGTTCTTAAGCCACAAAAAAATCAAACTGTAGTACAAAGTGAAAGAATGAACCGATTGTTTGTGGTCTGAAATGGAAGATAGTGAAAAATCGTTTGTCAAGGGAACAAATTACAAAAGGTGTCACTTTGCATTGTTCCTTAGTGTCTGGATAATAGTTTTAGGACAAACTTTCCATTATGGGAAAGAAGAGGTTGAAATAGGAAAAAATACATGACGATTCTCACTCAAACTCCACCCAGAAGACAGACTGTATGAACTTCAAATCCTAAACAGGAGAAGCTACTTATTGAAGATTTTGTGGAGATATATAGTACTACCATACAAGCTCATCCCAGTTCTTGAGGCTTAGCTTTGAGGCAGCTGGATTCGGATGAACTCCCAGAATTGGGTTAAAACGGGAGTTCAGTGTGCATGTATTTAGGGCCATAGATCCCTGAGACATACAGTCACATCAAAATGCTCTTTTTTCTAGTCCTGAAAATAAAAATCACAATTCCCTTAATTGGAAACAAAACTTGAAGTTACACTCTGACTCCAATCACCATAGTACCATCTGTCTAAGCCACAAAATAAGCCTCACAGCCTCATTGCTGCAGTGAACTTGGCTCTTGGTGGGGGGTCAAGACCATCTGCGATTCAACTTGCGATGTGCTGATATGCCATCTTTTTGGCCTAGCTCACGTTGTGGTGGCAATTGCAGTCAGAAGGTGGAAAAAGCAGTAGTTCTTTCCCAAACCGGAACGATGAATGGCATCAAAGGATACCGCGTTCTCTGTTGAGTTGAGGTTGAGTAAGGTCATTATCTTCCCTTGATGTGGAGTGACATGTTACGTTGTCATCGTCAGTTATGCTAGGAAAGGGGCAATTCACAGTGTAGCACACTCACAATGAGATTTTTGGGGAATTACAGAGCAACAGTTCATTTAACTGAGAAGAAGAGGAAAAGCCTGTGTTAGATGGACAGGGGTCCATGCTTTTGATGTAGTCTAGCTGTGATACATAACAAACAAGAAATGGTCTGAAATAGTTCAGAAGGTACTGGGTTTCACCACAGCTTTCTTAAGTTGGCTGCAGAGGGTGTCTGCAGTCCCGTGTACATGTTGCTTATAGAACTTCAAATGGTTTGGATGTAATTTTTCCACAGCTCTAATAACTCATTTTTTTTAAATTTAAAAATACAGGCTGAATTTTTGAACGATAAGATGCCATCATCAAGTATGAGTTAAGTGTGATTGATTTGTCATGGCTTATTTTAGACCAGCAACATCTTTCCTCTAAAATGTGTTTTTATTCTGCATGTTTCAATTTTTGGATCAGTAATTTGGCACAACTGCTGCTCAGCCCTTGAACACTTAAAACACTGGGTGTTTTAAGAGATGTGAACACACTCAACTTTGGACTTCAAGTCCCAAATGACCATCTGTTTTTAGTGCTTCTATAGCTTTCTTCACCATAATATGGGATACCCCAAATTGTTAATGAATGCATCTTTACATCATCCTTGAAAAGAACATGAGAATGCGTGTGGTAGAATAAATAATTGAGCCTGGATTTAGGAGGTTCTTATAGTAATGCCTGTACAATCCAGCTTCTCCATAAACTGAGCCACTGAGAATCTGTGAGTTTGTTTTACATGAACATCCATGACATACATTCACATAGTGATATTTACATATTAGCCTTTAAAATCTGCTGGATGTGAAATGTGCAAAATCAGGGAGTCACTGACTGTAGATCAAAAAATCAGCCTCTGGGAGGCAGAAAATTCTTCATATTGTTTAATTTCCAAAAAGCAGGATTCCACCACCAGCATCTTGTTGACGGTGTGTAGTGTACTACTGAGAACTTCAGACCTGTGTGAGCATTCATTGTTCAGGTGAAAAGGACTTCTGTTGTTGAATGTTTCGGCTATCTCATCGGAGCCGAGGCAGTTCTGATGACCTTTGTTTCACGATGCTTGACCTTTTACCTTCACCTCTCTGTTTCTCTTCAACTGTTTCTTATCCCCATTATGTGTCTAGTTTTGTTCTGAAGCACGTTCTTGATCTGTGGAAACAGATTTGCGTTGCCTTGCTGGGCTCTGCCTGCCCGTTCAAATGATCAAGATGATTCAAGATGGAATTTACTTCAGCAGAGGCCTCAGTGATTAGGCAGCATTAGTGAATAATGATTATATTGGTTGGTCCTGAGTTTGGACCGAATGCATAAAGGTTTTATTCTGGCTGCATTGTAGAAATCACCTGTAACTTGTTTTGAATTGTTTTGGGTTTTTTTTTTTTTTAGTTTCAGGTGAATAACTTATATGGAAATTCTCATTTACAAAAGTATTATGCAGCACCGAGGGAGGGAATCAGATTCTTTTTTTGGCTACGCAGCACCACGAATGTTAATCAGCTTCCCGTTGCATTTACAAACTGGTTTGTACAATACCTAATGCTGTCAGCACCTATTGCTAAGCTCCTTCTGCAGTTTTGTACGGATGAATGTAGAAATTCACTAACCCAATGATGAGAGCACATTGCTTGTATTCATTAGAGTGGTTTTTGTTGGGGTGGAGCCCTTGTTTTGTTTTTCCATCTTTTTTCCTTTGGTCAACATGAGGAAAGAAAGACCACAGCAAGCACAGGGCGTGAATCAGAACACACAGTCACAACAACAGAAATTAAAGAGCGCTAGAGTAGTATCCTGAAGACAGCAGAGCATTATGAGGCTGAGCTGAGATACCATCTGGATTCAAGCTCCCCAGCATTTATTTTCTTGATCTCGTTAGCAGGCATCATAAATCACCATGGAAGACACGGAATTAAGGGAAGGCTGCCCGCAGATAGAAAAATGGATTTGCTGAAGCAGGTAAAAGTCAAAATGCAAGTCTCTGACTGCAGTAAGGTTCAACTTTGCATATATTGTGTTATCATGTGTGTTTAAAAAAAAAAAAGAACCCACAGTTATTCTGTAAAATTTAAACTCTGTATTAATTCTGTTATTCTGTAAAATTTTTACTGAGCTGGAAGTGGCATTCTTAAAGAGTCTTGAACTCATCAACGAATAAATGAAATCCCAACATTTTAAATCAATTCCACTGAATCCTGTCTCTTGAGAGAAGCTCTAGGGCATTTGTAGAGGGCCAGTAGTTTACAATTTGAGGTCTTGATATGAGAGTGAGGCCAGGCTGAGATCAGCCTGGGATTCTGCTGGCGTTCGTGAACGCTATCCACAAAAAGCTTTCTTTAGGACCTTGGCTTCAAACCATCACAGAAAAACAGATCACAGTTGTATCACTTACCGCTGCTGAAAGAATGGTTGAGTACGAGACGTGCTGTGTGCTCATCTCCACAGCTTCAGTCACCAGAAAGGATTCCTGTGGGTCTGTGTTCATTCTTTGCCATGTAAAACTTGAGAAATGTAATATAGCTGACAAAAGTAAATTTTAATATTTTACTTTTTAGAATTTATCAGACTATTATGCACATTTTCCTTACAGGCTTGGTACACGCGGTGATAAGAGAGGAGAACAAAAGAAGGAAACAAAGGAATTTTAACATTAAAAATACACAGCTAGTGCACTGGACTGTGTTTGATGACTAAACATTCTTTTGCTGTCTTTTGAATGTTAATTGGGTTTGCTACAGGTTGCATGACATGAATTTATCCAGGAAACATCAGTTACAGCACAAAAAGCAATAGTGAATAGTACAGTGTAATTATGCCTCTTTGCATTCCTTAACAAGCTGGATCTAAATTGAATTGCAAGTTCTATAGCACTGAAGAAAACTCTGTAATCCTTTCTGTTAGGGGAAAAGGAAAACACTGAGTATCCTATATAAACAAAAAAACCTTAAACATGCAATAGAAATAGTCCTCTGTTGATTTTTATACTTAATCCAACATATCTTACTTTGACCTATGCTTATAAGTATTAATATGACACAAATTTTGCGCTGGTATTACAGCATTGTATGATATCAACTCTGAGGATTAAATTAAAATTTGACAGTTGTTTGGGGGACTAACTGAATTTCTTAGCTCCTTGAAAACAATTATGCAAGCACTTTCACAGCTTTTTTATTTTAGGGATTTTCTTGTCAAAGATCTCAAAATTACTGTGCTCCCCAACTTCTTCTTGGTTCTTTTTCCCCTTCAAATACATATCTTCAGAAATTGCATATTAAAAGCTTCACAAAAACATTCACCTGCAGATAGAATAATTTTTAAATAAATCATTCAAAAGTTAAAGAGGTGTTTGCCTTTCTCACACACTTTTATTGTTTGCCTCAGAGGCCAATAGAATTATTGATTTTTTTAGAGAAAAAAGAAAGCTCTTTGAAGATTTGGTCTGACCTTCTGCATAATGTAAGTCATATAATTTCACTCTGTGAATTGAGCAATCATCCTTTCTATTGGACCCAGTTACTTGTGGTAAAACAATTTATCCTTTAGAAACGCATCCATTCATTGTTTTGAAAAACAGAAAAGTATCCAGCTACTACTTCCTTTGATAAACTGGTCTAATGACTTAATTATGCTTAATATTTGAGGAATCGCATCAAACCCTATTGTGAAGCTTTCTGCATTTAGCTGTGTGCTTTTGGGGTCCTGCCTTGGGACGTCTCTTCTGGTTCTAAAGCACCAGTGCTCTCTTCAGTACTTGCTAGGAAAAGCATGAAGAGCTGGTTGTTTAACCTGAGTTTGTTTGTGTACTGAAATGTCAGTCTCAGAAGGGCTTTTAGTTTATCACAATCTGGACAGCACACAGATGGACCTGGAGGAAGCACGCCAGCAGCATGAGCCCCCATCATAAGCTTGACTGATTTCCCTCTGGTCCTGCTTGTAAGGCCTCAGCCACACCAGGCAGATGTGTCAGCAAACGACTGCAGTGCTGCAGAGTCCATAGCTCTGGAGGAGCATGCTGTGTGGGCCACCTGAAACCAAACTGCAAAGCTTTTCTTTTACTGTGGTATTCTGAAATATTCAGATTTTGTTCTGAAATTGAAGGAAACCTTGTTTTGGAATAGTAAGTATTTTCAATGCCATATCTTAGTATTTTGAAGTATTAACTGTTTGGATGAGTGCCCAACTCAGAACCTGGGCTTATAGTCTCATATGCTATCCATGCTCTTGGCTTCTTCTGAAATCTACTGGCAGTCCAAGGGTGGGGGACACCAGCCTTCTAGGGTGAGCACCAGCTGTCCTTTCTGATGTGCGTGGCGGATGGGGTATCTCTAGGTTATGCAAAAGCTGAAAGCTGGGAGGGGATAATTAAATTATCAGAGAATATCAAGGAGCTGTGTTGAAGAAACAGACCCGTTGCTGTAACTCACTGTAAGGCTGCTCTTGACTTGTATTGGGAAATAGATCACCTTACAGAGCCTCAGCTGAAGGATTTTGAGTACCACCATAGCTCAAGGAATAACCCAAACCAATCCAAACCAGAGATCAAGGAACAGCCCAAACCCAGGGCAGCTGCAATCTGTCCTGTAGAAAAGTTAAGATATTTTGAATGGAAGTGTTTAATATTTATAACCTTTGGCGTTTTCTTGAGTTGCATGAGTATCCATGCTGTCTGCTGTGAACAAGGAGGCTGGGTGGGGGCAGCCCCATGCCTGAGCTTGGGCCCAGCTTTCTACGTAAAAAACCCAGCAAAATCTTCCGTGAGGTGGCATTGTCTTTCTCTATACAACCCTAGTTTCTGCTTTCTGAATACTGCGGTTCCTCTAAACCAGTTAAGAAAACTGCAGTCAAAGATGCATGCTCTGACACAGTAGAGGTCAGGCCCTTGAATGTGAGTAATTGCTTGTATGCAGTACTGGCTGGTTTATGTTGGGATTAAAAATGACTTTGCTGTAGAACCAAGGAGGCTGAGAGCATGTCAACTATATATTAGGCTCTGTGTGAAATGCATCATTGGATATGGCTGGGAGTGGGTACCGACTTGTTCATCTCCTTGATAATTTTCATTTTATTTTTTGAAATTACATTGATAGTAAATAGGCTTGTTAGCCAGAGGTTAAATAAGAATCAGTCTTACACAAAAATATCAGCTTGCGGTAAGAGGCAGAGCTGTTTTTCATTCTGGGTAAAATTACTATGCAGAAATGTACCCAAATTACCATAGAGTATAAAGCGAAGACAGACTTAAGATTTGTATCATAAAGCCCTTGATTTTTTTCTTTTACATTTCAATTATAAATGCACCTGTCTTTTCTCTGCTAACAGATTTCCTGGTGATTTATTTTTGGTGTAAATTAATGTTGATTGATCTTCAGAATTCTTGGATTCAAAGAGTCTGTATTCCTCCACTTGTACATGTTAAGGACAACAGGACCTAGGTTTTCGTAGGCATTAGGCCATCACTGCTGTCATTTTTACACTACTTGCGATAGGACTTCTCCAGGATTTTGGACAGGGATTTAATTCTAAAATGCATGTTAATTCTCTCCTGGTTAATGGTTAAAATTTGCATTACAACTTGTGAGCCTTTTATCTTGAAGGAAAATTTTCAATATTAGTGGCGTCTGTTTATCTGTAAATTCATCCTCCCAGTACTTATGTGTTGTAACAACTCCATATAGAAGAGGTCACATCCTACTGGTAGCTCTGTGGGGCATCAATAACTGCAGCAATCCAAATCATGTTTAAATGATGGCAAAAATAGCTGGCACAAAAATAACTTATTACAAAGGACAGCTGTCGCTAAGATGTAGTCATTTTAAATAAAGACTGAGTGGGGCTGGAATGTGTATTTCATCTCTTACTTTTCTTTTACAAGCCTAAGCACTTCTTTGTCTCTGTTGTTTAAAATTGCCCATTTTCATGAACCTAAGATTCAAAATCTTCACAAGGACTGAAGTTGTTATGTTCTCATTGGAAAATGTGTTAATCCTGTGTATTCCCAGGCACAGTTTGTGAGTTTCCCCAGGTGAGTTTCCCAGGGAAGCCACCCGTGGCTTCAGTGGGATTACTTCAGTTAGAAAGCAGATAACTTTGTAGTCGTGGGACCTTAAACGTGTTCACAATGTGGTTAGTTACTTAGGAGAAATCCTTTACAGTAAGTAGCTGAAGGAGACACTGACTATCTGAAGGACCCCTGGTTTTTTGGAAGTCTTTTTAACATGACAGGTGCGTCCTCTGTTATCTCATGATGGGCCACGATACAAGGGAGATATACCGACAGCTGAAACTGTGGCAGTTTGAACCAAACAAGCCACATGTGCAGAAAAACATAAGACAATGATGAAAATCAAGATTTTCATAGGGAAAAGGGTCAAAACACTTGTCCCCTGCAGTGCAAAATGCAGGTTGATGATAGGGGCGGATATAAGCAGCTCTGTTCATGTCAATACAAGTAAAGGGTTGATGGGAAAGAACTGGCCTTCAGTGGCTAACCCGAGAATATCACAGAGATCTGTGCAGTCTTAAAAGAGCACGTGTGTGCTGTGCTGTGATCCAGACGTTGTTAGGCAGCTGCAGAAATGCATTTTAATTTTTAAAAATGAATCATGGATAGTAGTTCACTAAGTGGTATTTGGTTTGGTTTTAGTTTGTTTTTTGGAGATTTCTGTACGGCTGTGAGCACTAGTTACACCAGAGTTTTAGTTTAACAGCATTTCAGTTGTGTGCTAATGGTGTGTTCGATTCGGTTTAAGTGGGGAATGCTCAGCAACGTTTCATGCTTTGCTAAAAATCAAACTGGTTTTTGAAATTAAACCAATAAACCAGTGGGGGAAAAAAAGCTTTATTTTTCTAACATTTATTTTCTCTCACTTCTTCTCTCACTGTATACTGGCAAGATAGGATCAGTGGGAGACCTCTCATTCCTCTGTGCAAAAACCTTTATACAAAATGCTGTTATTGCAAGTTTTTGAGCTCACCTCCACAGACCAGACAAGGTCAGGATGAACACTCATACTTTTAAGCAGTTTTATCTGAATGGAAAATCTAGACCATATCAGGCTTGCCCATTATTAGTTAAAAGAGGTTTTTAGCACAGGCGTGGAACTCCACACCGTCGGGGTTGGGCAGCAGCCTGGCAGTGGAACTGCAGGAAAACTTTCTGTTGAGTTTATCTTTTTGCAAAACAAAAGCCGAAAGGCCAGTTGGAGCACAAAGCGAGATGGGCCTTTCTGCATTTTTGTGCTGAATTTTGATACCAAATAAAAGCAGCTGAAAGTCTAATGACCACCCTCTTTGTAAGAATAAGACTTCTTTGCCAGAAGACTGCAAATAGTTAAGCCCTGGAGCAGGTGCCCAGGTAGGATATAGATTCTCCATACTTGGAGAAGTTCAGAATGTAACTGTGCAAGACGCTGAGCAGCATGATCTGGCTTTGAAATAAGCCCTGCTTTGAGCAGGTTGTTGGGCTGGAGATCTCCAGACATCCCTCCTAACCAAAAGCTTTCTAGGTTTCTGTGTGAAGGAGAGAGGGTACAAATGCAACATCAGTTATCAGGTAGGTGTGTGTCCCATGCTCAGTTGTGGCAGCGTGGGTTTGCAAGGTGCAAGGTTAACTTCTTCATAATACATGCCATGATTTCAGTAATGTTTGTTTCTTCTTTCGTTGATGTCACTGATGCAAGATTAGGAATGTTGTGGTTTAACCCCAGTCGCTAACCAAGTACCACACAGCTGCTCACTCGACTGCCTGCCCCTCCTCTCCCCCCCACCCCCTGTGGGATGGGGGAGAGAATTGGAAGAGTAAAAGTGAGAAAATTCTTGGGTTGAGATAAAGACAGTTTAACAGGGAAAGCAAAAGCTGTGTGCACAAGCAAAGCAAAAGAAGGAATTCATTCGCCACTTCCTATCAGCAGACAGGTGTTCAGCCATCTCCAGGAAAGCAGGGCTCCGTCATGCATACCGGTGACTTGGGAAGACAAATGCCATCACTCCAAACGTCCCCCCTTTCCTTCTTCTTCCTCCAGCTTTATACGCTGAGCATGATGTCATGTGGTGTGGGATATCCCTTTGGACAGTTGGGGTCAGCTGTCCCGGCTGTGTCCCCTCCCAGCTTCTTGTGCACCCCCAGCCTGCTTGCTGGTGGCGTGGGGTGAGGAGCAGAAAAGGCCTTGACTCTGTGTGAGCACTGCTCAGCAGTAACGAAAACATCCCTGTGTTATCAACACTGTTTCCAGCACAAATCCAAAACATAGTCACATACAAGCTACTATGGAAAAAATTAACTCTATCCCAGCCAAAACCAGCACAAAGAAGCACAAGGAAAACCTGTAGGCAAGACCACACTCTCTGTGTATCAGCAATCATTAGCAGCCCGTGATTCTATCTGTAAAAAAAAAAAAATCCGTCTGGGCTAGGTAAGGAAAGAAATCGTGACATCCAGCAAAGAAACAGTATACTGGAATTTTATGCATGAGAGTTGCCCCACAGAAGTCAAGAGGACTACATAAGGGACTGGATGTTTGTACTAGGTCTCTCTGGAGAAGTAAGCCTTAATGTGTAGATTACCAGGGTAGCTCAAATGCCATTAAGAAAAATGCTTTTGAAGGAATCTGTGGAGGGACACACTACCTTTGCCACTTGGTGCTGTAAAAAATGAAGGCAGGTTATTCCCTTCTAATATATTATTACACCAAACAAATTGTTTTTGCAATTAGTTTTTTTTTTTCATTCAGGCAGAATTATAGTGGAAATCCCCACGATAATGACTATGGCATGCACATTAATATAAAATGAATTCATTATGATCAGTATTACTACAGCAGATTCCAAATGAATTAATAATGACAGAATAGTCAAAACAAAGTGGAACCACACTTAGTTAAAGGCATAACATGCTGTTAATGACACCATTAAACAGGGGCTAGAGAGCATTAGAAATTTGTTGTGGAAGATGATTGTAGTCTTGGGTATACAGTGCTTGTTTCTGTGTTTGGTTGTCAGTTGAAACAGGTGGTAAAAATTATTTGTGGCTAAGGGAATGTTTTTTTCCTTTTGCACAAAATAAAACAATTTTTTTTATTTTGAGCATTTAAAAATAATTTTTAGTGAAAACTTGATAAATGGTTCAGGCTGAAAAAACAAGGTATTTCACTTGGACAGTTTTAAATAAGTTCGGTTTTTCCACTAAAGAAGAGAAATAGATATGAATGTGTAGATTTTTTTTTCCTGCATTTTTCACAGAGAAAATTTTCAGGAAGTCAAAAACTGTGAAGTCGCATAATGCCATAGCTCATTTTGCATTTTCTGTCTTTAAGGTTACTTTCTTATTTTAATAGTAAACTTGATGTAAGCATGGAAATGTAGGTTTAGCGAATGAATTATATAGCTTGAATTGTAATAAACCTTAAGAGATTCTACCTTTCTTCTCACTAGGTAGTAGTTTGCACTGTGTCCTGTGCCTTTTTCCTTACTATAAAAGGAATTAGAATTCTCTGGTGAAAAAATAACAGTAGCACAACATGTAGGAGCTGTGAATTCAGGTGCGCATAAACTAAAATAGACAGCTAGCAGTATTAGTTCAGTATTCTAATTAATCTGATTACCAGACACAGCTAAGAAATATTTAAGAAGTCTCATTGTTTTCTTACCTAGAGCCACTGTTTTTATAACTAATCCAAAAAATTATCTCACTCTTACTTACATTTCTTCTTTTGATCGTAATAGTACATAGTAGAAATAGCTTTTTCTAGCTAGAAGAAAAAACAGTTGGCAACTATTTTCCCTAGGAGAACTCAGTTGCATCAAATTTTATATATTTGATGATATAACAGTTTAAGTTTTATTTAGCAGAAAAATCCAAGCAAAAAGTTCTTTCATGAAAATGCTTCAATTTCTTCTGAGTGAAACATTTAAATTTTTGCTCGGGAACAAGTTCAGTTTTAAAATTCTGCTTTCTTTTTGCTAAATGAAAATGGAAATGGATGCCAATTTTCAATTCTTCTGAAGAATATTTCATTTTTTTCTGAGCTATTATTTCAGAAGATTCATGTTTTCCATTTTCAACTTCAAATCAGACATTTCAAATTCCTTAATGGAAAAAAATTTAATATTCTCCTTACTCCTACCTGTTGTTTAAGGGAGGAAAAAGTAATCCTTTATCTGTTCAATTTGTTGCCTTTCAGTGCTATTGAGGTAACCATTCTTCCTCTGTTATGAAACATGACAAATAGGAGCATCTCCACTCCATTTGTCTTCTTTATAACATTCATTACTCTGTAAAGTTCTAGTGTGTCCTCTCTTATTTGTCTCACCTATAAACATCTCAGTCTTAGCATGCTCATTTCATGTGGGGGATGTCTTCTCATGCCTCTAATCGTTTTTGTCATCCATCAGTGAACCCTTTGTACCCTAGAAGGAATGTAAAGGAGCGAAGGTGACAAAAACTTAACGATTCCAAGGAGACACTATACAGCACAACAGCATTTAATATAGCAGCATTAAAAACATCTTTTTCTACACTCTGGTTGACCAAAGAGGATATTTCTGGACTTATAAACTTACTTCTAAAAGCAACATAGTAAAACGATTCAAAAGAATATACACGTTCATTAGAAATATTGCTGATTAATGATCACATTCTCTACATCTCCCCAAATACCGCAGTTTTAGGAAAATGCTTTTCTCTTTTCACAGTTTTGATTATGAGCCCTTTCCTTTTGGAAAGCTTTATCAGTAGCTAAGTATAAAAACATACCATGGGAGCCATTCTGCAACACTCTGAAATTGGTACAGTTTACTGCAGGATCCAAAAATCAGAATGAGAGACTCTGCTGTACTGACAGAAAACGATGCTCAAAATTACCTGTATTTTCTAGTACAACTGACGTTAATTCTTTTTCATTTAAGGTTTTTTAATGCAGTGAGAACACCTGTTTTCTGTAGCCTTTTCTTCTCAACTGACGGCAAACTATTATCATAATGGGCAACTGTTATCATAGACTATTATCTGTGATAATAGATAACAGAATGATTGTCCTCTACTGAAGGCAAACTATTACAATTGGGCAGCTGTTATAACATGTGCTAAAATTCTGTTTTTCTTCTACATCCAGTTTTCACCACCATTCTCTATACATTTTAAATTCTGAACACAGGATGTGCTGTTAGTTCTTGTTGCTACGGTGTCTTCTTGTCTTGAAATTCTATTTAAAAAGTTCAACAAACTAAAAAAGTGAAGTTTACCAAGAAGACTAGAAATGATAAAGTCAATGGATGTAATTTGTAACCAAATAATAGTATGTAATCCGCATATATGTATATGTCAAAACTAAGGCCTCCACCTTCTACCTATTCCACAGAACGGCTGAGGTTGGAAGGCACCTCTGGAGGTCATCTGGTCCAACCTCCCCTGCTCAGGCAGTGTCACCTACAGCTGGTTGCCCAGGACCATGTCCAGACAGCTTTTGTGAGCATCTCCAGGGATGGAGACTCCACAGCCTCTCTGGGCAACCTGTGCCAAGCAGGTATATTCTTCTTAGACCCTGATCACTAACAGTGGGAATAAAGTCTCATGTGGCAGGATTGTCCTTACGCTATACTTCTTCATGATTGGATTGGGGCCAGTGTATATTCTTGCTATTCTTATCCTTAAACCTCTGCTATTTTTGTTGCAATTACAGTGCCTCACATCCCCAGTTAGACCTTAATTATGTTGGAGCACAGCCCTTTGGAGTTTCTACCAAAATACAGATATGTAAAAATAGTTTTATAGGCTTTCACAGTTGAGATATAGACTTTTCTACTTGAGGTGATATCTTTGGTTTAGTGTTGTCTTCTCTGAAAAAAAAAATCATTGTGTAGATGCATTACCAATCATAATATATTTAAGGCAATTTACAAAATAGTTCACAAAAATTACCAAATCATTTATGTATGAAGTGGTGAAGTGTCCTTAACAGAAACAGGTTATGGGACCATTTTAATGTGTTACAAAAGGGTCTCTTTTTTTGTCATGCCTTGTAAGATTCAGATCCTCCCAACTCCACATTTCAAATTTCTGTAGGGCAGTAGTTGCTCTCAGGCAGAGATGTCCATCCTATGGGATCCATGGCAGGATAGTGCTTCTGGTTTGCAGCCCTCTTCATCCGACCCCTGTGGCAAAGAGCAGGTTGAGGACTAGGTGAATCATTTTGGCAGCAACTAATGAGTTCAATCTCAGCAACTATCAGCAACATGGAAGGTATCACACGTAAAGATACTGACTGGGAATGAGCTCCTATTACAAGAAAAATGAATCGCACCCACACTCAGTTTCCTGACTTTTTCCAGTGAAAAATAAGTAAAGTGGCTTATGTTACTATCGGAGACTATGATATTGAGTCTGAAAATGAAGAAAAGGTCAAAACCATACTTAGGACTGTCATCTTACTGCTCGTTCAGCATGGGAATGTCCCTGGGATAGCAGGCGATGCTGAAACCAGAGCAGTGCTGTGTAGCTGCTATAAATCAGCTGCAGAATTAGAGCCTGGATGCATATGTTTTCTCTTGGAAATAATTCATAATAGTGAATTGATCAGTGTACAGGATCCAACTTCATATTCTGTAAAACTGCTGGGTTTTTTTTTTCAGGTGGGATCTTGCATCTGAATCCTGAAGAAGCAATTTGATGTATGTGTTTAAATTCAATATACAAATATGTCCACTGAATGCCAGTTGTCAGGAAGAGCTGTATAAATCTTTCTCAGGAAGGGTAGGAGTCAGGAAGGAGTTAGGGAATAAATGAGCCCTGCCTTGCTCCGCCTGGTTATCAGCGATGGGAAGCAGGTTCACATGGCAGAGTTTGAGTGCTCTCCTGTTTCCATAGAGGGGGCTTAGCTGGAGCTATGGGATATCTGGAAAGCATGCCTGCAAAGGTACAACCTATAACACTATCCTAAGAAGTACTGATTGGTTAAATAGGACAGTCTAAGTCTTCCTTGAGATGGCTGGCATGTCTCTGCTTGATGAGAGAAGTTTGCCTATTGATACAGCACTAGCTGGGCAGTAAGCCAGGCGGCAGGGCAGTGGCAGGGCTGAAGGCAAAGCTACTAACCAGAGGCAGAACTGGCATTGCTGTGCTGCCCTTCAAGGGCAGTGTAGCTACCCTTGTAATGAGTGTAAATTCATGCGTTCAGCTCAGGGTTTCGACAAATTTTGGCTGGCAGAATTGAGATTCCTGTTCCGTCATTCCCATCCCTCAGTGCTTTACAACATCCAGTCGGTCTCCTTTATCTCCACCTGTCCCCCAAAATGGTAAGCAAAAAGAAGAGCTGAGCAAGCTGTGAACAGTCTCTCTCCAGCTCTGTTTTCACAACTGCACTTCAAAAGAAGTGCAAATGTTCAGCTTTGTTGTTGCAAAGTAGCAATTTTTGGTAAAGCTGCAGAATAATCACTTTTGAAACGGAAACCAATGGGATCCAAATTGGTTCTTCTGACTGTAAAATTGCTTGTAGGAGAATTTTTCATTCTCTGGTGACTTTGTATACTGGAGCTAATTAACATTTTAAACAGCAATTAAATAAAAAGGTAATCTTCATCAATGCTAGTTATAGTAAACTCAAGCCATTTAACTCATGTAAGTAATCCTTGTTCAGGGGGATCACCTGTGTGACCTCCCTCATACTTAGAGGGATAAGGATTGGTTTTGTGAATAGAGGTTGTGTAATGGGGCCCTAAACATGCATTAACAAGACCTTGTCTACATGTATACCTTAATGCTGTAGGGCAGTAAAACAAAATGATGCTTCTGGTATTTCTGTGTAATATAAAATGTATCCCTGTAACTCTGGTGAGACTATCAAAAGAAAGTGAACTTTATGATTCCTTTAAAAGATTTCTGGTAGGAATTCAATGCCGTAAAGGCTGTGTCCATGTTAACAATTAATTAAATGCTGTAGCGGAAGGTCAGTAGATTAAGGCTGTGACCTTGTTTGTGCTGAGACCCCTAAAGCTCCTCCACATGCAATTCAGGGAGTTTACTTTAGAGTAAGTTTTGTCTCGTTCCCTGGATCAGACATCCACCACCAGAGCTGTCTAAGCTGTCCAGAAGATGAGTGTTGGTTCAGAGCCTTACATCCCCTTTTGGAGCTGGAATACCTTTGGTGCTTATCAGTTAGCACACTCCAAAACTGCCCAATGAACTGGAGCAACATGTGGTTAGTGAAGGCAATCAAGGAATTGACTTCAAAACCCACACAGCTGCTCCTAACACATTACAAATGCAAAACCAGTCAGGAGAGCAGGTCTTGAGCAGGCAGAGAAGAAAAGCAGTGCTGGGAGTAGGGAAGCAATGTCCTCGTGTATTAACTCTGAAATAAATATTGTCTGTTTGCCGCACAATAGAAGCAAAGCTGTTAAGCTCTTTGTCACGCCTGCAACAGCGAAGGCCCTGTCCCCTGTGTGGCATTAATAAATGGACAGGTTGAGGACTGACGATGCACTGATGTGGCTGTCTGTCTGTAAATTCATTTGAGATGACGTTAGAGAATACCTTTGCCTTGTTTTCTTGCATCCCAGATTGACAGCTTGCTTCAGATTCACTTGCGGGGGAGGTAGATAGCATATATTGAGGCAAGGGGACTTTAAATCATTTTAGTTTATAAATATTGGATCTTTTTTCCATATTTTGATTTTTCTAGTGGCAAATACCTCTTGCTGTCTTCACTGCAGTGTTTGTAGCTACTATATCAACAAATGAAATAATGGAACTTTAATAGAGTGGATAACCACTATTGTATTAATCATAAATAATTTCTCTGTATCTGATTACCTAGGAATCAGTTCTTTAAAAAGGAGCCTTATTATCTTGTGTATGGGTTGCTGGTGTGAGTCAGACTGCCAGAATCAAGTTTAATTTCCAGTTACTTCTTTTAGTATCAGTAGAATCAGATTATCTTCTTCCCCGCTCCCCCAGTGAATTGTAGATGTAGCTAAACCAGTACCAGTACCACGTACCCAGTCAATTTCCCTGTCACTAAGGGAGTTCAATTTGGGTCCCCTCTAATGCGAGTCCTCATTGAGGCAGACAAATATTAAGAAAAAATGTATTGATTTAAATACAAAGACATATGTTTGAAGCCTGTTTAAGGCAATCTTGTAAAAAAAAAAAAACAAACACCACCACAAACTTTTTTTTTCTGCATAGCAAACACATTCATCCCTTTAGAAATAAATCCTAAGTAGTGAGGATCAGGAGGGAGGGCTGTTTCAAGATTTTTTTTTCTCCAGAAACTGTCACAGGCATCCAGGATCCCATTTATTCATGAAGTGAATTCATGTAGTGAAAAAAATCTTAGTGATGCTGAAGCATCTTAGTGATACTGAAGCTCTATTTTAGGATGACCTCCCTCCCTCCCTCCCTCCCTCCCTTCCTCCCTTCCTCCCTTCCAAAAAGTTCTATGTTTATATTTTCTGTTTAAACATGTGCACATTTGAAAAGGAAAATTTAAGAGATTCTCTGATGTATAGTTGTATGTCTAAATAGGTTAAAATTTAAGGTAAAAGAAGGTGAACAATGATTAGGATCTTAAATATAATTTCATTTTATTTTGATGTTTAATAAACATTTGAGTTCCTTGTTTGTAGCCACTGTAAATGTTGAAAAGAAACCTAGCCATCAAGATGTATAATATAAACTTAGTAAAGACAAGATATTCCAACTTGGGCTAAACTTATTTATTCATTGATGCTTTTTTGGTTATGTTATGTAGTTGTATCTGTACAGTATATATGTGAAAGCTTATATTTTCTTACAAAAGCTTTCAATCAAGTATTTCAGAAGGACTTATATGAATAGCTTTTCATATCATTCTCTTTTTTTTTTTTATCGACCAGTGATATCAAGCCAGTAATGCTCAAGAAAATGATTGTTGCAGTGGCTTCTAGCTAACTGTCCCGGCGTGTCAGAGAAGAGAGCAATTTAAAAGCCAGCAACCTCAAAGACAGATTTGGTCCTGCACTCATAACCTTAAGACAAGCTTGTCTAGCCAAACCATCATATGGGAGGAAGAAAGAAGTAGCAAGTGTATAAGCAGTGCCAAAATTATTAATTTAATTTCCAAAATAGCCTCAAGAAAAATTGTAGAAATATGGAGCTTGTGAATTATATTCCTTTTGAACAAGCAAAGAAAAAATAATCTACAGGAGTTTGGGATATTTTATATTTAAAGTCTGCCATTCAGGCTTTCTGGAATCAAGCTTAGTTTTACTTTTGAATGTTTGTACTCTGACCAGATTACAAATCATTCTCTGTGCATAGCCTAGTGTTAAAGAAACTCATTATCTCAGAACGGATAATCTGAATTATTTGCCATTATTTTATTGTTTGTGGCTGGAGCCTACATTTATTGAGGAAATTGGACTCCTATTTAACAAATTGTTCAAGGATTTTCATAACTTCAGTTATGCTGCTAGTGTCAAAGCCCTTTCAGTGAGAATAAAGCATATTCCATGTTGAGCACATGTTTTTTGGTATTTTGCTGATCCTGTCTACAGGAATTCCATGGGATTAAACTTCTGTCATTTCAGATTATTTTCTGGGAAAATACAGGGGGGGCTGTATATATAACCCTCAGTTCTGGGAAAATCAGAGGGAAACGAAATCCAGGTTAAAGAGAGAATGTCACTGACAGTTTTAGGGACTAGCGGCTTGGTTGCTTACTGAAAATTCGTATCAGTAGAGACACCTTCTTTACAGAAGCCACACAGGACTTGTATGGAAACACCTGTCATGAACAGAGCGTAAACTGCAGTTTGCATTGTTGCAATTTATTTTCTTTTAGAAATGGCTTTTGATAGTGCTTTATATCTCTCTATATATGGCCACGTAAGTTTAAAGACAAGAGAGGCTAAGGCCCATGTTTCTGAAGCACTTTTAACCCAAACCAAAACAGTGCCTAAAAGACCTAATAGATTTAACTGGCTAAACCCCATTTTTAAAGTTGTTTTAGGGTTTGCCTAGTCTACAGCTATTGGTATTACTGCCCATTATATAGATATATGCAAAAGGACTCTACCATGGGACTTTGTGTTACGCAGTGGTGTAACTGTAGTACCGCGGAGCTTAGTTGGAAGTAGCTGAATAGTTTCCCGCCCTTCGGGAGTTTCTGCTGAGCTCAGCAGTTGCAGATCATTGTCGCTAGCCAAGGTGGCTGGTTTAAAGGCAGTTCAGACACATCAATGCAAACCGCATTCAGGTGCTGGCCTGCTGCAGGTAGTGATACAACTACTCAGACTATGTGTGGCTTTCATTTCTTGGGTACTTCAGTCTTCCCTCCTTGTCTATAATTCAACCCATTCCTCTATTTCCACTAGAGGAAATAAAGACGAATGTTTATTTTAATAAATACAGCTTAGGAATGGGCTATGATTTTCAAGGGAATCAACAGGCTTTAGTCACTGACCAGTGCCCTGGGTAGTTTCTCTGCTTTCTAACTCTGGTACGGAAGATGTCAGAAGTGGTTGCTCTTATTGTTTGTCACTTCGTAAATGGTGGATGTAGGGTAGTATGTAATAATTTCAGACTTGCTATGAAATGTTTATAATACAAACACAGATTGTAAGTTAAGTATGAACTTTCCGTATAATAAACTTACCAAACATAACCTTACCTTACAATCAGTAAGATTCTTGCTGGCCAACAATCAGACTAATAATGTGATTTCTAGTAAGCCGGTTAGTAGTGAGCACGGAGTAAGCACAGCAATTTTTCTCTTTTCATTTTCTTTTTAATTGGTTTTCTGCTAAAAACACTTTGGGTGGTGGTTAGTTACAGGTGTTACTACATTATATTCGCTAGCCTCCTTGGAGAACATCAGACTAATTAGAAACCCTGAGCTCTCATTTGTAATTTGTAATCTGGCAACAGAATCAAAGAAATTAAAAAGGTACTAGGAGCAGACCTCTATGACCAAGGCAGTACTTCTTTACAGAAAGGTCAATATCGT
Source organism: Fulmarus glacialis (assembly GCF_000690835.1). Lineage (NCBI taxonomy): Eukaryota > Metazoa > Chordata > Aves > Procellariiformes > Procellariidae > Fulmarus > Fulmarus glacialis. The sequence goes on from NW_009232031.1 coordinate 30,642, forward strand.
TGAGAGGCTCAGATATTATAGGTCTACCTAACTTGACACTCAAGCGTCAGTAACAGTAATGAGTTTCTTAGTCTGCACTCAAGAGAGTCTAAAATTAACCTCATATCATCTTCAAACTTGACCTCAATCACAGCAATTAATTAACAGGCACTGAAAGAACTTTAACAAAGGAGATGAGTGAAAGGACTCTGAAGGGAACAAGATATACTTTTGCTTTACATTTCAGCACATTCTTTCTTTTTGCCAGTGCTGTTTGGAAATGACATTTTTGTTGAAATCCTGCAAGAATACATTATTAAGACCACATCTGTGACTTAATATAGACTTAAGACCTGGACATTAGTGTGTAACTGTGTAACTCAGTTATGTGCTTTTTTAAGTCAATTTTATTTTTTGTGGAAAAAGATATGTCTGTACTTGTAGAGTCTAGGAGGTATCTGCTGAAACACACAAACATTTGAAAGCAATCAACAGTGGCATCAGCTTTACTGTTACGTTTTGCCAAACTATGCCCATTTAACAACAAAATCTTTCCTGAATAAAACTGTTGCTTAACCACAAGGCTCATTCACTCTCTGGGGTCTCTCCTGAGAGACTGCCAGCCAACTTGCCTGTTAATTCTGACTGTGATGGTGGTCTTTCTGATTGTCACCCTGCCATGAACACAGCCGAGACCCGCAAATTCATCACGTGAGGACCAAAGACTAGTCAGTGCAAAAAAACCCTGAGTTTTGCTTGGTACTCCTTGTTGGCCAAGGTACAGATCTCACAAAACAGAAGGGAATTTTTTGGTAGAGTTGACAAAAATTCCACTTTCTAACAAAAAAAAATGTAGTTCACTGTTGGAATGCTTTTTGACAGATTTCTTCATACAAAAATTTGGAATTTTTTGTGGTGACATTTTCTAAGTGAAATATAGTATTTTCTAGATTTTCTTTATTTCTGTTTCTCTGACATAGGCTAAATAGATTTTTTTTTTTGAGTTTTCATTGTTTGCTAGGAATGAAAAAAATACTCCAATGAATTTTAAATGCTTTTTTGGCTTAGAGATATTTTGATTTTCCAGTCTGACTTCCCTTTGAAATCTAAAAGATTTTAATTAGGTGGAAAAGTTGTTTTCCACACAGAAATACACACACCCAAACACCCATTAAGCATGAGGCAACTCAGATCTGTTCTCAAGATATACAAACGAGGCTTGTCGCCAGAGGGAAGGAAATGAGAACTTGTTTTTTCATCTTGCCTGAGCCATGTCAAATTCAACAGGGGGTCGTGAATATCCATTTTTCTGTAATCATGCTCCAGTTCAGTTATACTAACTGTACAAACTTGCTTCCTAAATCAAAGCTCGGATGGGTTACTTCTTGAGAACAGTCAAACTTTTTGTCCATTTGAAGAGCTGCCGATCAGTAGGAATCAGTAGACAGTCTTACCAGAACTTCACAAAACATGATTTTCTCAAAACCACTTTTCACAGTTTAATTCTTGTTGTTTTCTTGGCCAAATTTCAAAGCATGGTAACATCGCCAGTGAGTTTGGAACAATTACTAAATGTAAAGACTTAATTTCTCAGGATGCGGATCTAGAGCACAATTCTGAAAGTGTTTTCTATTCAAGGTAAATTTTCCTCACTTCAGATATTGAAATAGTTGGAAACGTGCATTATTTATAGTTCAGCATGTAGACAAATATCTTCAAGATCAACATCTTGTGTATACTGTTTTTTACAGGATGGATCATCTATAAATAATGATTATTTTCACTAGTTTATTCATTTCAAACACTTTGCTTGCTGCAAGAATTAATATAATTAAAAGTATACTGTGCGTAAGAAACTTAGTGTATCTACAGGAGATTCTTGGACTATCTGGACAAACTAGAAAAGGGTATTAGTTTCCATTAATGTAAAAATTTTGTACCAAATTGATTTATTTAAAAATATATTTTTTTTATATTTAGGGATTTTTGTTCCCTGTTTTTGTTAGTTATGCTTTCAAATTCATGTGTTTAGACAATATTTGTAACTATTTGAGAAATTGATTAAAACATAGATAAGAAATAGGAATGCTGTACAAAATAGTTGGGAGGTACCACACATATATTTATTTGAATGATTAAAGAAAATATGCCCTCAGGAAAAAAAGGACTCTGGAAATTTTTTGAGGAAACATACTTTATTTTACAAATTTAAAATTCAGTGGAACAATCTGCTTGTATTGGAAGTCCTGTATTGATGAAATTGATGCTGTGCTTCATGAAGAATGTTCTCTACCTCTGTAAATATCTAGTACATACATTGAGCTTGGGGGAATGAAAACAAAGCAATTCAGATTCTTCGGTGCTAAGTCATATGCATGCCTTAATGGTACTTTCTAGACCGTGACAACCTCAAAGCAATGCAATAAAAAAGCAAATATTTCATTCTTTTGCTGGGGTTAACATTTCATGAGTTATCCAGAATTGCTTATCAAAAAGAAAGAACCTTGATTACCAGAGGTAGATAATGCAGTATTTTTCAGCCAGCGTGAATGTTACAAAGCGGCCAGGGGTGATGAATCAACACATTTGTGTAAAAAAAACTATTAAAAAAAAAAAAGTGCAAGTGCTTCAGGTCCTGGAATTTTAGCTGGTAAATAGAAAGCTCCTGACATTTTTGTATTGCATATTCTACAGTGTTAAAATTAATCAAAAACACATTTTCTGTTCCAAGTAAAATTACATTTTATATGTATTGCTACTCTTCTGGTTCATTCTTTGCTCTACGACTTAGCAGTGGTTTTAAGCTACCCTCTTTCCATTGAGCCTTAGATATGACAGCGATCTTACTCACATACCATTGTAACTGTGTTCCTTCATGCCCTCCCATTAAAAAAGTCTTACTGATGCCATTCATGTTATACAGGTGATTTCACAGACAAGTCTCCTGTTCTTGTGCTATTTCTGTTTGTGCGGTTGTGTGAGGGTGGCTGAGAAGAGACAGACATTTATTCCTGGGTTAATTGGCTACTGACAAATGACAGCTTCCTATTAACAGAGAAGCCAATAATAGCAGTTTACAGAAGTCACAAAGCAAATCTAGAAGCCATTTTGTTGACACTTATAAGATTAAAGGCACACTTGTTGCGAATGTGACCCTGGCAGTAGTTCTAGGAAACACAGTAGCTCATACATCAGGGAAAGCTCCCTTGGTGTCACTCACATGGCAGTGCATTTGTTCTCCTTTAGGTGAAAAATACCTGTGCTACAGAAAGTGGTAGTGGTAAGAGCTGGATGCAATTGGCCTAGTTTTTTCTATTGGTACTTCCAAAACCTGTTTGTTCTACTGAATATGGCATACTACATATGTATCATGTCAGGGTTTTTCTGGAAAATAATAAATAAAAACAACTAATTCTCTCACTAGAGATAAAATTGACAGCTCTGTAATTAAATCATTAGCCTTTGTAGGAAGTTTTGAAGCAGTCCAGGTTCAAGGTTTCCCAGTTTCACGGTCAGACAGGACTTCATAAACGTGTGACTAATAAGGCTCCTCAGGTGCATATGCTGGGCAGAAGCGTCCTCACCCCATACTGACTGCTGAACGTGCAATCCTAGGCTGTCTCTGTGTTTCTCTTGACTCTGACCCCTCTACTCCAATGTATGTATTGTGTTTACAGTGAAGTTAATTTATAATGCAGAACATAGAAGTCTTTGCTGGGAAGCAATCTTTGAATTTTGGAGGAAAATGGAATTCCAGCAGAATTTTGTTCATCCTCAGCTGTTTGATAAATCAGTTTTAGATAGTGGCAATAGATCACTTGGCCCATCTAGTCTGGTGATTGCTCCATCAGCAGACACCAGCACCCTGTGCTTAGATTACGAGACAGGTTTCCCTGCAAAATTTGAATAAATAAACAGTTGAAAAACTAAAGCACTGTCTTCTGAGTTTCCAGTGCTGTGCAGGGAAATCAGTGATAATTACATATGTTTCATTTTACTGTGAAACTAATTCTTTACAGGAGTTAATAAGTTATGATATTTAAAATATAAAGCCTAGCTTGAAATGAGTGTACTTGTGGAATGTATTTCTTTTCATAATCCCACCAATGACTACTGCCATTTAAAATAGCTTTTTTTATATAGATATAGATACAGATATATAAAATAGCTGAGCAGATAGGTTGCACTGTAAAACTAAGCACAAAGAGTGCTAAATCATTGCTAAATTTCCTCTTTAGTATAGAACTTGAGCAAAGAGTGGACAGAAATGCTATAATGCAGTACTTAATTTTTCCTGTAAAGTTTGGTACTATGCCTAGATGAAGTCTGCCTATCCCAAGCCCTTAGCAGCATGGGATATTGTAATGAAATTCTGTCTCAGAGGTTAAATAAAGCACCACTGGGAATTAACTTCAGAGGCACTAAGCAGGAAT
>NW_009232031.1:35084-38732 GCF_000690835.1 Fulmarus glacialis
AAGGCCAAATGACTGATTGAATAATCTGCCTAAATTCTAGGTAAGAGAAAGAGAACAAAAAAAGAAAAATTGAAAGTCGGACAGACAGATTTAGAGACCGTTTCTTTAAAACATTAAGGATGTGACAGTCATAAAATAAGCTGGTGGAAGAATTAGCTATTTAAATTACACCCTGCTTGGAAAAACAATGCTATAAATATTTTTTCGTAAGTTTGTGGTAGAGCTATTGCTTGCGCAGAATTAATTGTTATGTCTTTGGTTAGATTTTCCACTTCTTTTATGATCTGCATTAGTGTTTTGTGTGGTTGATTACCCCAGAAAATTAGGAGTCCAATAGTGTATAGATTAAGTTATGTAGATTTGAAATGCTGGACGGACAAGGGAAATTCACATCAGGGAACAGAATTTATTTGCAGATTACAGCTGAATGAAGTGTAGGAAGATAGGTTAAAAGCAAAGTTTATTTTCTTTTTCCAGTTGATTCAAATTTCATGATGACTATGGTTAAGAGTATGGTTGTTTTTAGCCCCTTTACTGACTGTTGCACTCAGTGACATCTTAATTCATGAAGCCTCTAGGTATTTTCATAGCAGCATATTTTTCATGTTAATATTTTAATCTAAGCAAAACTTTGTTAAATAATAGGAAGAAAATATTTTTCTGTTTAGCTGGTAGTTATATCAGCTATAAAGTTGGACAGATGTTCATCTATCTTGATCATGTCCAAGAACAATGTCACATTTCTGATGAGCTAAGCAGTATGTATTTTCAACAGATTTGAGGTGAAATGATAGTAGAGGGTCCTATATCACTGATTCTGTCTTCCCTTTATTTTGCTAGCCATACATCTTGTTTTTAGGTCAAAGTACATGCAAGGAATGAAACAAAAATGCAGCCAAGGCCAAAGTACTTCCAATCCTTAGAAAATCCTCCATTTTTTCCAATGGGCTTTGAAGAATAGCCTATTGCACATCAAATAAACCTTTTAAGCCTCATGGTAATCTAAAGAAGAGTTACTGCTGTCTAATCCTAAGTCTTGCTCTGTTGTTGTGTTTAGAATGTGTCTTCTAATTCACTGGAGAATGTCTCCAACATACAGAACGCATCTACCTAGCGAGATACACTGTCATTGTCAGAGGACATGTATTTCGCTGTAGCAGGACAGAGACAAATACGGGAATTATTGCAATAGCTTTCTGAGCATATCTCAGTAAAAGAAATAAAAGTGTTGTGAGGATACACTGGCAGTCAAGTACTCATCTTTGTTGATGGCTTTAATACTTGGAGGAGTTACGTGGCCATCAGGGAATAAGGGACTCTGCTACTAGGTTTCTCTATGTGACACATGTGGATTTAGCTTAAGATCTAGTTGTGCAGTTTGGCAAAAAGGAAGCTTCTTAATTGAAGCTTGGGATCCTGAAAGCCTCCAATCAGTTGTCAATGAACTCTAAGTCAGTCTCAGTTCATTAGCAGTTCTGTTTGATGTGAGAGTTTTCAAAACAGCCACATTTACACATTTGTGGCTGTAATTGCTTCCATCTGATCAGCTTAACACCCAAATTCTACTTAAGCCCAATCAGGAATCTGAAGCTATATGCTACTCTGCAGGGATCCTTGACAAGTCCTAATGGGCATGATAGCTTCAGAGTGAGCTGTATGTGTACAGGCACTACCGTGCAGGTGGTGGTTCTGTAGGAAATTGCCGCAGCAGGAGGAGAGAGGAGGTTTGCTGTGCGTTATCCTCAAATACAAACTAGAGAAAGAGTCTTGGGAACAGGGACCAGATTCCCAGACTTCTCTTTTTCACACATCTTCAGTTCTTTTCAGCAATATGTCATAGCTTCACTGAGAGGAGCGTAGGTAGCTCTTTCAACTTTGTGCATTGCCTGATGGTAAATATTCTCGTAGGAGGCTTAGAGATGTTGGTCTAAGCCCTTTCAGGCTGAGAAAGGCATTGGGTCTCAGTCCAGTGCCTGGGCAAATGCTTTTCATTGTGAGGTATTATTCATGTGGTGATTACTTAAGCGATCAAAAACGGATTAATTTGGGCTTTGGCTACTGAATGTGCAGTTGTGTGTTTCCTGAAGCCCTGTCTCTGTGTTTAGGCTGCAGATGAAAGCAGAATTTCAGGAGTACCCCTGTGCTTACCTAGCATCTCCTTAGCTGTCTAGGAGTTGGAAAGGAATGCCTTTTTGAATTGCATAATCCCTTCATATCCTGCATAGAGAATATCTGCTGCTAACAAGCTTCAGGCTGCTCTGTACCTAAACGCTAGATGTTAGGGCACCAACATTGTCGGTACCAAAAGTTCTTTCTTGGGACAGATTGTATCTGCATCATTAACTATGGGAATAGAAATAATGTGATACTGAGGTCTTTGAAGTACTTTCTGAGAGCTTACCTTTTTATATATCTGGTAAGTGCTTTATTTTTAGCAGAGGGCAAAAAAATGTTGACATTCAAGTACCTCACACAACCCGAGTAAGAAGATGGTTCCTCCATAGTTATTAGTGGTAAATGATCAGGTTTTGCATTCTTGATACTGTCATTAGGCCACAGAGCAAATGCATGTTGGTATGAATAGGGAAGTCAACATCTATTTTAAAATGTGGTTTCTGTGCCTGCAGAAAGAGATCTTGAGCAAACAGTGACACTGATAAAATGGCACCAAATTGTATCATATGGGGGGAATTTTTTTTCATAACTCCAGTGGCTAAGAAACTTCATCTTAAAATATAAACGCATCAATAATGCTTTAAATTTTAAATCACAAGAAATATCAATGTGTCATTGTTTTTAGTGACCATTTTGTACATGAAATATAAACTCACGTATAGCTGAATCCCATAATATCCTCATTATTGACTGAATGGTAATTAATGTAAATATTACCCTTACAATCTCTATGTAATCAATGCAATCTACATAAGGTATTTAGTGTTGATCCTCTGGCTCACCAAGCGTGCAGTGGTATTGAAACAGAAAGAAGATACGGCTGTGCTTGCTGGAACTCCAGTCTTCACCGAGGTTGTATTTCTGCAGTTGAGGAGGAGGCGCTCTCTGAAGGTGTTGTGTTAGGCTGACCTTGGCCGGCTGTTGGAGGCCCCCCAAGCTGTGCTCTTACTCCTCCTCCTCTACATGACAGGCTGAGAAAATAAGATGGAAAAGCTTGTGGGTGGAGATAAGGACAGGGAGATCACTGACAAATTACTGTCACAGGCAAAACAGATTTGACTTGAGGAAAATCGATTTAAAATAGATTTGGATGGTGAGAAACAATGACAAAAACTTGAACGCCTTCCCCCTATTCCCCCTTTTTCCCACTCTCAACTTCACTCCTTCCTTCCCAACTCCCCTACCTCCTCCCCACTGCCCCCAAATGGGGAACGGGGATGGTAGGTTATGGTCAGTCTATAACACTTTGTCTCTGCCACTCCTTCCTCCTCACAGTTCTCCCTGCTCCAGCGTCGGTCCTCCCCACGGGCTGCAGTCCTTCATGTGTGGGTCCTTCCTGTGGGCTGCAGCACTTTGGGATAAACCTGCTTCGGCATGGGACCTCCATGGGCCGCAGGGGGATCCCTGCTCGGACACCCCGAGCACCTTCTTCCCTCCTCCTGCTCTGCCCTTGGTGTCTGCAGGGCTGTTTCT
>NW_009232032.1:0-16060 GCF_000690835.1 Fulmarus glacialis
AGCTGCCTGCCGGGTTAAACCACGACAGATGTTCGGATCTTTCAGTAAAAGGACAAACAGCAAATGAAACTCGGGGAAGCGTGCCCTGTTTTAACTCTGCTCTCATGTGTGATCTGGCAATGCTGTGAGCTTTACCAGTTACAGCAAATTGCAAGTCTGCTAACTTGGGGCTCCCCACTGAAAAGAACAACTTAAATTGCTCAAATTGCTCTATTTCAGAGTGAAAAGCATGAAATACATCTTTTCTCACTTTGTTGATCAAAGTGCACTTTTAAATAGTAGCAATTTTGCGCTGTACATAACCGTTTCCTGCCATGGTTGGCTTTCCAGAACCCGTCAGAAATGTTTCCTGCTGCTATGGTTAACCTACTGATAACTTACTGCTGTTTATTTACAAACACAATGTTCAGGCATCCTTTTTATACCCTCCCCCCCTTTCTTTTTGTAGAGGGTGTTTTTGCCCCATACAGCCCTGTCCTCACCTTCCTGTGAACAGCACTGCCAGCTCGGGTGGGCTACTGAGGAAGCACCGAGAATTTGCTGGGCTGGGAAAGAAAGCGAATGGGCTGCGAATTTCTGAGAGGCTACAGGTGGTTTTGAACTGCCGACTGAAGTCTGTGCCGGAAACATTACGGCTCCTGAGCCTCCCAGGGGACTTCGCCAGACAGGGCTCTACAATTGCGGTAGTGACTCATGGGCAGAAACTCACCTCTGAGCAAACGGTAGTGAGGAAAAAGTGACCAAGCCAAAATGACTCACAGGGAAATGAAACCTCCAGAGACAAGGCTGCTTTGACAGCCTGCTAACGCACTTACTCTAGCAACAGTCGTGCAGCTGTCAGTGCAGCCAGCGGTGTGACTGGTTGCATAACCGGTGGGGAAGTAAATCTAGATATAGCCATAAACCTGTGGCAGTCTAGTCCTAAACTTAGCAGCCTCTAGGACTTGCTGTCCAGTAGTTTTGCTGTAGAAAGTTATATGGTAAGTCTTGAGTGGCTGGGTACAGAGAATTTTAATAGGAGCTTAAAACACACTGAAATTTCCAGCTAAGAAATGCAGCCTGTGGGAAGACGAGGTATTGAAAGGAGAAATCGTGGCACAAAGAACTTTTTGCATTCTTATATTTGTTAATGGGAATCTGTTGAGACGAACTGAAGAGTCGAGACTGCAAAAAACACCTGAGAATACATGGAAAAATGCACAAGAAACCTGCTCACCCTTTCCTCTTCAGGATGTGTCTCGGAAGAAAGAAGTCCCTACTGCTGTGACTTCTTGAAACTTTCAGGATGTGTTCTAAGTTACATAAAGTAAGTTTCCCAATAATACAATTATCTGTCTGCACAGATTCATGGGTTTAACTTCGGACACGTGCAATACAAATCTGAAACAGTGCTGTGCAAACAGGATACTCTTTCTTTGTATAAAACTTCAGCTGTTGGGTCACATCTCTTCCTCTGGAATCAGCAGCTGGAAAATATTAGATGAGTCACAAGGAGCTGAGAGCTTTGAAAAGCAGCACGCACCAAGTGACACACAGGGTGAAGTCTTTAAACCCACAATGTAAAACACCAAATTGGAGCCTCCAGAGCAGGAATATAGTTAAGCTGCCCTGAAAGGTAATTTATGTTACAAATTGACAAATGGGATCAAGCTAGTGTCGCCAACATGTTCAGGCAATATCAGAAAGGGCAAGGTAGAAAGGAATGCACAAAGAGCATAAGCATCCTTCTGATTTTTTTTTTTTTTTTTTTTAAGCAGCGCTGATTTTGCAGTTACACTGCTTCCTGAGATAATTTACACCAGCCTACACAGCACTTTGAGCTCTGGCCGTACCCTGACAGACAGATGGTAGCTCAGAGCTCTGTATGCACTTACAAAACAGTTCAGATAAATAGGTGTAGGCAGTCGGGATTGTCAGTATGCTAGTAGGTTACTTGAGGATTTTAGGTTATGTTTACATAGCAGTTAAGCTATAAATGCAGGATTCATTTTCTTCTTTATCCTGCAGCATAGGTAGGTAGTATTTCAGTATCCAAATATTGGGCTCTTTCTTCAGGAGGATGCAAACTAGTGTGTCTGCTCCTTTTTACCGTGTTCTCCCACTTAGCCTGGAACTAAAGACACAGGGTCTGACTGTGGTGGCCATTGTGTGAATGTTGCCAGGCAAAGCCAGGGTCTTCAGGCCCAAGCTGGGCTAAGCAGGCACAGCTGAGGCATCAAGGCATGCCCCTGCTGCCCCCACAGCTGGCCAAGACTCTCATCTCCTGCTACATCTTTTCCTGGTGGGGCTGCCAGCCTGCCTCCTCTCCTGCAGCTCCCCTCTCTCGCTATGTGGGGAGAAAAACCATCAATGACTGTCCTCTGAAGTCAAGGTTGCTTCCTACGTGTTTTCAACAAGGTATTTCAGAGCTCCGCGTTGAAAAGGAAAATATCTATTGCAAATTGGAGTGTAACACTCATGTTTTGTCTCTGCAAACCTTGCATCTCTTGAGCTCTAGCTCAGACAGGCACAGCTTCTTCTGAATTTCCTATTTCCCCTTAATTGCCTACTACTTTCTCTCTGCTTTTCTTTTTTTCTTCTCCTGGTCTTTCCTTTCTCTCAACTAGAGTGTAAGTTACCCATGTTTTCATGGCTGTAGCAGCAAGGCCCATGTAAGTTCCTATATTTCTTTCTCTTACTTCACCAGAACTCAAATGAACCTCAGAAAACAGGGATGTGAGGGACCACAGGAAGGGGTCTCATGCTTTAGCATATAGCTCATAGTCCCCTTGGACTCAGTCTGCAGCATGAGTAAAAGGTGAGTGGGGAATGCATGTCTTGTGTGGATGGTCTTAGAAATGCACGGGGCCACATTGTGTTTGCCAGGGAAGTTTTCAGGAAGCCATAAAAAGGCAAAAATTCCTGATTCTAGTCTATCATTACTTCATAGGATCATCTGGCTTTGAGTAACTGCTAATACAAAGAATAACAGATATTTGCCAACCTGTTCTGAAAGATCTCAGAAGATGAACATCCCACAGCCTCTCCCTTGGCACCCCACTTGAGCATATTCCTGTCCTTCCAACTTTGAAAGTCTTTTCCAAACTTCTAGATACTAACTCAACCTCTTCTATGACACTGAAGACTGCTTCACCCCCACAAAGAGCAGTTCTTTAGCTTCACTCGGAACCAAACCAACCCCTTTTCTTTTGATAACTCCCCATCAGATGCATTCTCTGCTGTCCTTGCTGTGTTCCCCTGGACTCTCGCCACTGGGCACCCATCTCCTCTGAGCTGGGGTGCCCAAGTAGGATGTCTTATTCCAGCTGTAGCCTTGCCAATGATGAGTAGTGCTAAACTATTACCTCACTTGGCTTGCTGGCTATACTCCAGGTTATTCCAGTATCATGTTTGTTTTTTTTTTCACAGGAACATGATGCTGTTGAGACAGATCTGGGCTCATTTTCATTCTATTTGAATTTGCTTTTTTGAGTTTGAACTTCTTATCTGGAATATTGATTTTTTTAAATCTTCTTTTGTAATATGGTAGTACAGCTTTAATAGTGGAAATGTAATTGGAGTATACTTAATTGGAGTTTAGTGTTAATGTTGATTTAAAACTGTTACTGTTCTTTTGCATAGATTTTATATGTATGCAGACAGAATTTAGCTAACTCCCACTGGACAAACCTATGAATATAAATCAGTTTTTTTAACCCACCTCCTCAGGATGTTGTTAGTGGCCTAAACTCCAAGGTGTAAGGGTTAATGTTTTCTTCATTTGGTAATTAATAATGCAGGTTTTTTTAATACTGGCATTTAACAGATAACACATGCAGTTCTGCCCTACTTTTAATTTCAAATGTGATGCTCAGTGGTAACAATAGCTAGTTACTAATTAGTGATTTTGCCTGCATATTTTAAAATGCTTTGTGAAAAACAGATATACATTATTATTCCTATTTTGCAGAATTCATCTTTGTTTTTTTCTTGTTTGATTTGCTGAGGGACAAAGATTGATTCGCCAGATCCTCCATGATATGTTATTACAAGGTTTGTGAGTTAGAACCAATGTTTCCTAAACTGATCTACTTGACCATAACGTTTTAAAAATACTCTCACTAGCCTTTCTATTGCACAAATAATTATTTAACAAGGGGGTTAAAAAGGTGGCTTGCCATGCTGTACTGCATCAACTGACTCTGAGACATTCAGTGAGGGGTTTTTTTTCCAACCGTTTTAATCAATTTTCCAGCTACAGGAAGCCTCCCTGAAAACCTGAGAAGCACCGACTTGCTTCGTTCCCCACCCTTGCCCTACCACCACCTCCCTGGATCAGCTTTGACGCTGCTGATTCGCAAACCCAGCTCAAGCTCTCTTTGTGCCGTAGCCAAAATTAAATGTTGCCGTCCCAAGGTTGAGAACAGTGTAACTTCTTTTACCCTCATTCTTGGTGTATCAAAGCTCAGTTGTGCCGTGGCTGCGTCGAGCATACAGCTGGGAGACTCCCGGCCTCCTCCCCCGGCTCCCCAGCCCCAAGCCCTGACGTAGGGGTGCAAAGCGCACTGCTCACCCCCACTCCTGGTATGCACGAGGGGGTGATGCATCGTGTGATGCACGTAGCTAATGTCTCAGGCAGCCAAACTGTAAGGCTTCTTCACAACTTGTCTAATAATTCTGATTCATGGAGCATTACAGGAAAGACATGTATGAAATCCTGGGGACATTCCTTAGAATGGCCATACCATCGGGGTTTTTTAGGTGTAGTCTCTCTAACTTTTTTCTTTTTTTTTTTTAATCCTATGAAACTGGTGCTACATACGTGCTACAGCCACTATTGCTGATGCAAAAGTGTAGGTCATCTTTGCCTATTCAGGAAGACACTATTAATCGCAATGTATATGAAGTCATCTTTGGCAAATTTCAGTGTCTAGAATGTTAGCATATTAAAAGTTGTTTTATACTGTAGGGACTCCTTCATGTTTATTATTAAGAAAAAGACCTGTTATTTGTGGTATTCAAGAATGACTTTTCAGTTGTTATAGTTTGATCAAAGACCCTAATCCAAGATCCTTATATCTTTATTAAAACGTGGTATGTTGCTGTGAAGATTAAAAACCGGTGCCACGGTCAAGCAATTATTTCAGCAGCTGCAAGTTCCAAATGAGTGTGGAACACTTTTAAATTTTTTAGCTTTAAAAACATCTCTTGTGTATCAAATTTAAATATTACTAACAACAGGATTTGGATTTAAAGGCCTTTTAATTACCTTTAATATCTCTTTTAGAAATGATTCACTTCCCAAAGCCAGTGGACCACAGGTTAATAAAATAAAATCAGTTAATCATTGCTCTAATTCTATTAACTGTTTCTCATCATTTGTACATGTGTACAGATGTGTATATTTATAATGTCTATAAGTATACATACATTACAGATAGACAAAATTGCTTTCTAACCGGAGGGCTAGCTCTAGCCCAACACTGCCGTCTGTTGTGTTTCCTATGGTGAGATCGGTGGCCATTTGGATCAGGTGCTGTGTGTGCATGGTCAGTTTTCTGCAGTACAGCTGAAGTCATCCAACCCAACTCAGTCCCTGTGTAAATTCACTCAGTGGGACAGCGAGTCAGGGCACATGGAATTGCACTCGTTTGGTCTCATGACTAGAAAACTTCAGTGACAGACCTACATCTGGTATTAATCGGTAGATCACTGCTTGTGTTTTTAAAAAAAATGCTGCTCTATCTGTTTTCCATGCTAAAATGAAACCAATATATGTTCTAAACCTTACAAGTGCGGATATTCCTTTTTGCCTCAATAAAACTGTTTTTAAAGAGACAACTGTATCAACACTATTTTAAACTAAATTACACATGCTAGGCAAATGGTATTTTCATTCCGTTTATCAGAGGTGGAAAATTAAATATATTGTGCTCGCGATGCACAGCCTCACAGTCTCCTCCTGGGATTACTAAAAATGGCATCAAGTGTCATGTCTGACCCAGCCACTCAGCAGTCCTGAAAGCGAAGTACATGACTACCATTGTCCCGCAGCTATTATTTCCCAGATCCAGGTCTGGTATTTAGGTTATCTTAATAGCTATTGTTTAGCAGACCACAAAAGGAATCACCTTTTACTTCAGCAGATATTCCCAAAAAAAACCCTCAGAAGTCACGTAAAGAGCAGGTGCAAACAAACAGAAAAGGAGCCCACCCTTTATTGTAATAAGGAAACAGAGACATCACAGCTACCCTTAGAGCTTGCATATTTATTGAACAAACCCTGCTAAAATAGCTAAAATACATTGGGTACTTGTAGTGCATTATTAAAGATCACATTGTTACAAAAGCCTGCGTTTTCAGCAGTACACAACTGCAACTATACATAAATGCCACAACTGCTGAATATTACTTCTTGCTCTATATACAGCACAGTAGATGTATCTAATCTATTGGAAAATAAAATGTGCAAGAAAAGGGATACAGAAGGTGGGGAAAGGAAAGATATCTAGGAAGTGCAGTGCATGCATTGGTATTTAACAGTCAGAAGCTAAAACAGTTCAGAACAAGGCCTGCCCTGTAAAAGGAAGAGCTAAAAGACAGAGTTATATAAAAAATTAAGGTGGGCTTTCAGACTGTGTCTAACACAACAACACTCCATGAGTAGATGATACTGTTTAGTTTTGTGTTTGTGTTGTTTTGTATTGATAGTAGTCTGGGAGCAAGAACAAAAATGTAAAGTCCACATGTTGACGGTACTGTGGAAATGTACTCTTTACCCTTTAGGACTTCTCCTCCCAGAAATTTGTTGTGTTTTTCTTATTATATCCCCTATTTTATGGATTCGAAGAGGACATTAAAACTTGTCCCTTCTTTAAAAAAAGGCTTTAAAAAAAAGACAAAAATCAAAAGAGATTTTGAGAGGTTGGTGGAAAATTATTGCTCGTCTTTCTCTGTTAGGTGGATAGGAGTCAGAAAGGAGATTTTACGTAAATTACAGTTTTGCGATTGCTCCCACTGTAACTGCATGTTTGTGAGTGGACCCTGATAGGGAATCAGTTCCTCACTTGTACACTATAAGTAGTTACTCACCTACAGCACTGAATAAGAAAGCCACACTGAAGACACAAGTAAACAAGTCAGTCCAGTCTAAAGAACAACATTCAGAAAAACAAAGTACCAACACCTTCTCAGAACATGGAAATAAAAAATAACTCCATCAGAGCTACCTTGCCAAGGAGCATATTTAAAGTCCAAAATAGCACCATTCATCAGTGTCTCAAATCCCGTGGCAGCATCACGATCACTTACCACAAGGAAACCATGAGTTTCATACTACTTCTATACATCAAAAGAGTACATGGGTAAAATATAGAGATATACAGACAATCGATGAAAATAAACTACTAGGCTTGTTACATCTAAATGAAAAAAAAGGGGGACTCTCAGCCTCTGCAAGAAGCAGTTTGGGATGGTGGAAATGGAGAGAGCAGTTTACCAGTTGCATGTGAGCAGTGGAGTTTGAGTAGTGGAAGACATTGCTGTGGTAGAACCAGGCCTGAGGGCCCACCTGTAATGTTTGTAAACATGGATTCACAGTGTGAAATTCTGAGAGCTTTCGCTTGAGTCAGAATGTTAAAAACTATTTTTTATGGTACACGTTTGTCCACTGTTATTCTCTAAAGCAAGGCTCAGAGTCCCATAGTTTCTTCTTACACTTGATGATTTACACAGAAACAATTCCCAATATATGACACCATGACCTCATCAAACCCATACACCATATGTAATACAAATGGAGAAATTATGATTAAAAAGAGTAGAGGTAATTGATTTTGGTGAAATGGTGTCCATAGCCATTCACTGCAACCAGGCATGCCCCCTCCACCTCATTTTTCTTCTTGCGATTTACTTCCTTCGAGATGGGGAGACTTCCCTGCGGAGAGGAAAAAACAGTGTTAGCTGTGTTTCAGTGAAGTCTGTTTGGTGGGGTTCTCCCGACTCCTGTCCTGAGGTTTCTATAGTTCTCTGCCTTTAGTTCAGAAGTAAACGTCTACTAAACATGGCTTAATCAACTGTAAATGCTAATGCCACAGAGAGCAAAGGATCGCTTAAACACCAGGCAAGCCTTGCAGCATCTGAGGAAAACTCTTCACTTGGGGATGAATGACTGTGCCCCAGCAGCCAAAATGCAAAAGGGTTGAGCCAACGACCATCCTCCACTCCTGCACTGGGGAATTTGGGCGTTTGTTGCAGCTGGGGAGACCCCAACCATCCCAGCAAAGTTACAGCAGAAGAAGCTATGGAGTGACAGCCTTTTCTGCAGCTCACCGCCAGCTGTACATCCTTACACTGCTCCTCAAAGTTATTTTTCTCACTCTTGCCAAACTAGGCAATTTCTCTGCCCATTATAATAGCTGGGACAGCTCAGGCCTAAAACTGCACCTGCAGACGCTGTGTGTGCAGTAGTTCTGGCACACAAATATGGCCAAAAACGAGCAACTACCTGTTTGCACAAGTAAAGCACAGGAGGCACAGTGTCTCAGCATCGTGAATGCAAAACTCATAGCCACAAATCGACAGATGGCACCGAGCCCCTTTGGAATTATAACTCAGTACCAACTTGGGTAACCAAGAAACTATCATTAATGGCATTATCTACCAATAAATTAATTTGTTTGCTTGCCTTTTTTAAATCCCAAGCTCCATTTCATGGTTCCACTTGGCCTCTAACATAAAAGCGCATCTTAGTTATGAAAGACCATCTTATTGTTAAGAGAACCTTTTACAGCTTAGACCTCCCATCTTACGAACACCCTACATCTTAAGCAGCTAGCATACGTTACAGTACTTCATTGAAAAGAGCACTCTAAAGGCAATGTAGTGTATAGTGTATTACTTGTCTCTGGACAAGTACAGAGATGGTGTGCCATGTCAGCCAGCTGCCTCAGATAGGTTTTTATTAACCATACTTAACCATTCACTGGCTGAAGTCTATGCCTATTCAGCAAAGCATTTAAATACATGTTTCAGTTTAAGCCTCAGTAGGAAGCCTAAAGGCTAAGCCCATGCTTAAAGTACTTTGCTGAAGCTATGTCACTATGGGATCTTAAACAACAAGGATTTTAGCCAGTAATATATGTGAGTAATGGAAAAAATCTGTAGGTTTTGTGTTTAAGAGATCAGAATTGTAAAGGTGTTTTATTGCTTTTATTGCTTAGGACATGTTTTTCGTATAAGCAGATTGCTTTTAATTTGTTTAAGAAATTGAAGTTATCTTCTCCAAGTTCAATTTTTCTGATGCGAGAGTTGTGAATTTCTGAACTAGGAATTAAACACACAGCAGCCTCACAACTACCAAGAAAGCGCAATTTTCAGCAATTTTCCTTTCCTGGCTCTTCAGAGCCATAATTTTCACTGCAATGTCCATATCTGCTACATTTACTTGTGCTGGGAATAAAGCCGCCCCATGGCTTTCCCACTGTCTTTATCACAGGATAAATTCTGCTTTTGGGTAGATGAACTCCCCCGGGGTTCTGCACTGCACACAGCCAGGAGCTGTTTTCAGGCTGAACACAGACTAAAATCTTTTCCTAAGGATGCCCTCTCCCTCCAGGGCATCAGAAATGGAGAAACTGAGCAGACTTCGATCAGCACATATGCAGAAGGGCTCTGCAAGCCAGGGGAAGAAGTAGGAGTAGAAATATACCTTGCCTTTGCTAGAGCCAAGCTGGGGATTTTGCAAGAGACAATTTCAGAATGAAAAAATAACATTTAAATTTTAGTGACTGCACAAACATGTTTCCTCACAGGACTCTAGAAAATTCCATCCTCGTGATAATATTTTTGGGGTTTTGTTGACTAAATTTGCTACTTGTGTATCATTACAGGATATGAGAAGAAAACTAGAAACTTACATATGCAAACAGGCACACCACACAGACCAAAGGTCTGGGCAAATTTCCAAAAGCATTGTGTTGGGCAGTTCCTTTTCAGCTGTGAAAACAATCTCAGTCCTGAAATTCTGCCATACAATCATAAGATAAAAAGTCCCATATGACCCTTCTAGGTCTGGAAATAAATTGTCTTTAAAAAATGTATCCTTTTATATTTGTTGATTGCATGAAAGCAAAAAAAAGCACTTTTATCTGAAATAAGAGTTTCAAAAAATCTATTAATTTTACTTTATTCTTTCAGTAGTTCAAGCTGGCTAGCATTAAGTACAGACAACTGTTGAGCTGGAGGACTGAGCACTTTCTGCAGTCTTCTTCAGCAATTTACCCTGATTAATTTTATAAGACGGATGAAAAAATCTAGATTCTAAAGACATCCAGTTTCTGTTAACGCTGATACTCTGCTGGAAGCTGGATTGTGTGCAGCTAATATTCAAGTTGCTTTTGAAGATCAATTGTGAAATAAAATTTGGAGCTAGTTCTAAAAACTGGTCCTTGCAAGTATATGCCAAATGGCTTTTGAAGAATTACATAAAGGCTAGAAGAAATGAATCATATTTAAAAAGCAGGAATCCAATCATTTTAAAGGAAAAATGTATAATATTTTCTGACTAGCTGAGAAACAATTACCCCTTTTGATAAACTTTTTTTAAGCTATGTACAGCATAAAACCATGGCTATTCATAAATCCAATATAATGGAGCATTGTTACTAACTATGCTGCACATAGTTCACAGCTTCATTCCGGTGTCTCAGGAGCAACTTTGTTTAACGATGAATGACAACTTACTAAAAGCTGCTAACTTAAAATTTTGGATAAAAAACATCTGGTTAACACACAGCTGATTCACAAAATTAGCAAATTCATTTAATATAAGCATAACCATATATAGCACATTCATCATAATCTGGCATTGCTATCAGCCTACTCAGCTGAACTTTTGAAATACTTTGAATGTTATGAATGGCAGTACTGCCATATATGTTAATATATGTTAAAAATATGTTAAAGATTGGCATGCTGGCACATGAGTCTGCAAATAGCAGACTGCAAATAGCCCAGCTATAAATTTCAGAAGTTCCTTGATAAAGAAAAAACGTGGAAAATACGGTGTTATCCAGATGGAATAGCAGAGTTTTGTTAACAGGGAGCTGGAGTCCAGATAATAATTGAAACTCAATCAAAACAATTTTCCATGTGCTCTATCCTTTACTTACCTGACATTTTTTTTCCAGATTTTAAGTCAGTAATGAAAGGGAATATGAAAATAAAACATGTACATTCTGTGGTTCTGAGTAACTGTTTTATTTTCCTACTCAAATTTCATATCCAGTTTCACATTTATGAAACCAGCAATGGTAACAGAACAAAATCTTGTCTGACAAGCCACATCTTCTGCATTTATGTTGGGGTTCTTCTTGTCAAACTCAAATGAAAATTGCCACGCTTTGTATGCTTGTTACTCAAGCCAGGTAAAGCACAAGCAGAAAACTTAACAAAAGAAAAAGAAAAACAACACCACCTCCTTCCTCCTCCTGCATTATCATTGACTTCCTGCATTATCATTGACTTTTTCATCTGTATTACTAAGAAAGAATTGCCAAAATCAGGCATTCAAAACTCAGATGTCAAGCTTGTAAAATCATGAGACAGGCTTAAGAAATATGAGCTCTTGAAAATTAGTATGTTTTCTTTCTGGTATGTAGCCAGCAAGAGTCCATGTTTTCTGCAAGCCTGAAGGCTAAAAACATCATTTTAAAATGAAAGCTGAAATCCTCACTTAAATGCCCAGCTCAAGGAGCCAAGGCTTTAAGAAAAACAGAATACCATGAGACTCATGATGAAATCATGAGAGCTGGCTACTCTCTTGAAGCAGTCATAAAATAAAATCCATTGAACTTTCAATTTTTTTTTCCCGAAAACTTTCATCTTAGTAAACTGTTTATTAGATGAAAGAAATTACGTAAATAACTTTACCTTTGGAAATCCCCCATCCCCTCGGCTGGTTGGAAAGATTTTCTGGCTTACCCAAATCGTTAACTTTGGCTGATAAACCTGTAGTGACATAAATATATACAATTTCTTACTAACAAAGAAAGATTCATTAAATGCAATCAAATGCTGTTCATGTGACAGACTGCATTACTAAAACCGAGAGTCTAATGTCAGTTGAGCTTGGCCCAGAAACCTAGCTGCATTTTATGCTCAGTACATATTTTTGAGTACCCATGACAACAAAAGCTGTCCCTAGAGTATTTCAACTATATTGTTTATGGCAATCTGCATTCAACAGGCTTTTTAAAAAGAGCATAGGATGGATTTTTTTAAAATGTCTTTAAGAAATTCTGTATAAGAGGATGTCCATACTAATAAACTTACTGAGGATATTGTGAGACCACATGCCCATTCTCTTCTACAAGAAGTCACTAGCAAAAGACTGTTTAATGAAGATTATTATCTTTGCTGATGACTACAGGAGACAAGGGCAACACACTTTTGATTATCCTTTCACAATGAACTGTGAACTAGAATTTATTACTTTCTAAGATCATTGACCCAGCTATAATTCTGTGTTAGCACCCTATATTTTAGACATTAAAGGAATTCCAACACATTATAAAAGACATACAATAAAATAGCTGGCAGCAGGATTTAATGAGTAAGGTACTGTCCTGTGACTGCTATGGGAAAATTTTGCTGTGGAAAATGGGTAAGATCCAAAGCTGGCCACTGACTACAGTGGGAAGCTAGAGTGAACAGATGCCAGGCTAATACACCTCAGTTGTCGTGAATCTGAGCTGAAAACATCCTATACTTCAGTTCCTCAACTTCAGGATGAAGACCAGAGCACTTCTTCATCTCACTCTCATTAAACACTTGGTCAGGAACAAGTTGCATACAAGATTGTATTGTACAAGATCTTAAATTTCTTTTCCTGCTGGGTCTGCCTCCTGGGCCTTTGGGGTTTTATGAATTGAACTCTTTCTGCACAATGCCTGAATGTCAAACTGTCAATGTTTTGACCTGAACATTATAAATTACATCATTCAAACTTGTTTGCACTTTGGGAACCAAAACTTGCCTTGTTACTTAAATTTCTGGTGGACCAGCTTTACTCACCTGCTTACTATTGTATTTATACTGAAACCTGAGGAACGTTTTCATTTCTTGGAATTGCATGATGACTACTAATTGTCACAACTGGATGAGATGTAGCTTGGAGAAATTACCAGAAGATTACTCGAATCACCTTTCCAAGAGAAAATCCTGAACTCTACTATAAAGTAGGAAACAGAGGAGGGAAATTTAAAACACAGAGCCTAAGGCCGTGCCTGTGCTAATAACACTCTCCCATGATTTTCCACAGTACAAACCACAGTACTTTCTACTGATTAAAGCACCAGATTTTATTTCGTATTTTAGATTACTATATGATCTCAGACAGGCCAGTGAAGCTCTCTGGGTATGGCTGATGTAGAATAACTAATACACAGCACAGAGCACTCTGTGAATTCATCACTTAATGTTCACATTGAATATTTGAGACACTTGAATGGAAGATACCAAGTAAACCCTGAGCTCTCCTATTCCTATTTATAATCACTGATTACCCTTTCTGCAACTATGCCTTGATTTTATTGTGTAGTCACATTCTTTGTATAAAAACTCACGGTGGGAAACAGTGATAGCAGTTCAGCTCTACCACAGGACATGCATGCTCAAACCACCAAAGTACACAAAAATGTGTATTTTCCTATAGGAGGAAGGAATAAGCATCAGAATACAGTATTACTCATTATGATGTATATCCATGGAGTCTGAAATATATTCAGGTTAGTGTATAGGCCTTGTCCTCTCTATTAATATTTTAATAGGAAAAAATAAGCACCTGCTGACAAAGAAAGGACCCTCAACTTAAATTAGTAAGAACTTAGAGGGACTGCCGTTTGAGGGTGGATTTGGGGAATGGGGCAAGAGGAAAAAGGTGTGAATTGTAAGATATACTCACAACTATGCTCCAGGGTTAAAAAAAAACCAAACCAAAACCAAACCAAAAACCCACCAAGACCCACCACCACCAAAAAACCCTACACAACCCTCTAGCTATCTTTCACAGTAATTTTCTGTGGAGAAAAAAATTCAGTAATGTCCTATTTTCTTAATATATCTTCAAAAACAACTACTGTGGCCAATATTGGTAGATAATAATCACGTGGACCTACTCCACATGCAGTAACTGTTCTGCTATAACTGTACCAAAGTCCTGAATGGGCAGCCAAAGAACTTTAAGTATCTGCCTTGTGAGCAATGCTGAAAGGGCGGGGAATCATGGTTTGGATCCTGGATAAGTGGAGGAAGATTCTGGAATGGAAAAAAAGATACCGGTGTAGAAAAGTCCACTCAGAATTTACTACAATCCACCAGGAGGACAAAAAAGAAGAAAAAAAAGGAAAAAAAAGGACGTTTTGCCATGCTACGTGCTTTATAAAATGCAGAAACTACTTAGATGTTAACTAGAATATTAGAAAAACACAGCGAGAACTTTTAGTCAATTACAGCAGCTCAAAACAACTGATATTAATGTTGCAAGATGAGCTATAGAGAGAGAAAAAGTGCAAAGCAATGCTCCATTACAGAGTAGGATGTAATGCTAACATTCCAGCTGTTAGCATGAAGCAAACACTTCTAAATAAATGCTTCCATTGATACACACCATATTTTCATTTCTTAGTACTTCCTATGTGACTGTTATGTGAGTACAGGCTTGGCTGAAATAACCAAAGCATCAGGATTCAGGACAGAACTACTGAACTTTAGGATGGACTGAAAACTAAAGTTACTGCAACTCTGTACAATGCGTGAGAATATGCTAACTCAAATTGATAGCCTCAGTATTTGATAATCATAGGAAAAAAATTAAGCTAGTAAGCTTCATCTATAAATTATCAGAGTAGATCAACTCCTAAACATCTGACTAACAGCACTATTACCCTTGGAAGCCTGCCTTCCTGGCAGAACATGTGATGCACAAAACCATTCACTCCCACTCTGAGAAGTCAGGGGAAAGAAACCCACTGATCTGGGAAGTGCTGTCTGAGACAGTGTTCTGAAAAAACAAGCAATTCTGCCTGAAACGTCAAGGCCAACTTCAGATAGGCAATTATGAGCTATGAGGAATGTTTTCAATTCCTTAGCCTCCATACTCTTGAAAATATACAAATAGTAAGAATTAAGATTAAAAATCAGAAAAGGCAAAAGTCCAGGAAAATAAATGCCCAGTCTATTTACCAGCCCTTACAGCACCCAGACTACAGAACTACTTACTGCTAAATTTTTTCAGAAACAGAAGGATTTCTAGAGTAGACTCTTCTTTTCTTCTTTGCTCAACAAACCGAGAAACTTCTTTTTTGCTATTGCAAAGGTTCTGTTTAACCAGCATTTCAAAACTTTAATGCCTATTCTTCCATTTTAAGCTATGTCCTCTTTAAAAGCAATAGTAGGGGAGCACAAAATTTTGCCCAGCTTTAAAACAGATACATAAAATAATTTTAACAGAGCTGGACTAAATCTACTCTATCAGTCTCCACAAAACGCTAAAATTAATTTCTTGGTACCCACTCTTCATTCCTACATGGTAACAGCATCTTTCAAACACTCAGGTATATCCATCAAGAGGAAAAAAATCAGATTTAAGACATGCTAAACTTAGTAAAATGAGCACACTCCTGTTAAGCATTCCCAAGGTTTTTATAGTTAAGAAACAAACAAGAAAGACCCCAGAGTTACTTTTTCTGACTTTTTTTTTTTTTTTTCATGTGGACCACAGCTGAATTCCTGCTCATCAAGTCTCATTCAAGACTTGCAGGAGTTGAATTCAACTGCAGTCTGGATTTCCAAACTATAAGCTTAATGAAGAAGACCAACTTCTCTGAGTACACCAGCAACCACCTTTTGAGAAGTTTCAGATAACTTCTTTATCATAGAAACCAGCTGGGGGGGAGACAGGAGGAATGAAAAAAAGAGAAAGGAAATTATGACAAGTACACTAGAAATTCCTAATTCCAAATAAAAGCTGACCATCTCTAGTAATTCTGCATTAGCTTACCTAGAAGAGGAAAAAAAAGGG
>NW_009232032.1:16090-24081 GCF_000690835.1 Fulmarus glacialis
GGGGGGAGGGGGGGGGAGAGAGAAGGGGGAAAAAAGAAAAAAAAAGAAGAAAATATCTCTGTATGTATTAGCAGTCTAATAGCAGACACAGATGGCCGTATGCTGAGGAACAGCAGTGTAGAATGATAGAAGTATGTGTTGAAGAGCAGGAAAGACAGGGGCTTGCTCTTCCTCTCCGCAGCACTAAAACTACGCTTGTGCAGTTGTGAGGACTGAGGGTCCTCTGTGTCTGCCATGCCTAATCCAGATCAGAGAGCAGCCATCCTCCTACCATGCTCTCCTGGGGAAGGGATGTATAACTGGAAAGGAACACTGCTCCTCATTTCTGTACCTGTATTTCTTTAAAGTAGTTTGGAGATTTTTCATCACCATTGTTCTGTGTTGCAATGACACAAATCAATGGTATTAAGGCTCCTAGAGGAAAAGTTGTAGATTATTTCCTTTCCCACTGCTCTCAGCATCACTAAAAGTCTCTAGCAGATTTTCTCTCGAAATTGAGTCCTGATGCATTTTCTTTTGCAAAAAGATTATAACATAGTTGCCTGCTAAATTGAAACAGTTATAACTTTGCAGTTTCTTAAGTTTCTTAGTTACCAGCTGGTTTGAGCTGTAATGACATTTGCCAGCTCATTCTACCACGCGCTTCTCAATCCCCCAACTGCCCCCCACTGCAGTAAAAAGTTCTCTTTGTAACCAACAGCCCACCATCCTAATCCAGATGCATAAACAGCCCCTCCACTGAAAATCTTACTGCACCACTGCCTAAACACCAAATAAATAATTCTGTTAAAAAACTAATTCATTTTAAGCAAAACTGGAAGGAAAGCTTATGCTAGGATCAATGCATTTACTTCAGTGCAAGTGGTAAACTAATGCTCCCATCTGCAGTAGTTTATTTTTAAGACTGTGAGGGGAACATTATGAAAGCATATGATGTTAATGTCCAGCATGTTCCAATCGTAGTGTGCGGGATTTAACACATACTGCAACTGCCAGCGGAATGGTTGCTGCTTCTCAAGAGTTCAGTTGGGTGGCAGTCTGCTATCAATCAGCTTTGTCTCCTGAATCTTCTGGAGAGGGGAATGATAGGGCAGCATCAAGAGTGCTCATCGTTACTCCTTATTTCAAAGAGTGAGTGAAGCTGTGATGAACCTTTGCTATATTTAAGAAGCTGTACTCATGATCAAACAGAAGGCTGCTGTTGTGATAGGCTGACTCTGAAACAGGCTCAGTGAGGAAGCTTTCCCTATTGAAACATCAGAAACCACAACTTGCCCAAGTTAAAATGCAACTTAATTACCTTAGCTTAATTATTTAAAAATACTGTGAACATGTGGTTTAGCAGCTGTGAGACCTGCCAATTTTGTGAACTTGATCGCTTCTTTTGCATGGCTCTGCATCACAAGTCTGAGCCTCTGGTTGAGGTACAGTGACAGTTACCTCCAATAACCTGCCTTCACATTTTCAGTATACTATCAGGACAGCAGGTTTTTCTATCATTGCCATGAACATTCAAAAATCAATGGCGAAAAAAATGGTTTACAATCATTTCACTTGGTTAATTCCACACCATAAAGGTAGATAAAGGTAGATAAATGGCTTGAGAAAACTGAGGAAGAATTGTACAGTCATTCTCCTCCTGGCTGGGATTGCTCCAAGTGGCCCACCTTTTGGTGAGACTTTACATGCCACTACAGTAAGAATTAATATATGGCAGCGTATCAGCAGAACATGGCAGGACAACTGCACACCTGAACTTGCCCTTGACTTCTGTGCGTCAGCATCCTTTGCTGGCTCTGCCTTTTCATGGGAAAAATATTACTGCTGTTTTTTATTCCTCCCATCCGATGACTCAAACTCACAACCACATAGAGATGAAAAAGCCTAAATGAGACAAGTACGCTTTTCCTTGCATCCCCCTCTCCTCGCTGCACATGAATTAGCGAGTTTATTCATTAGGGGTTTTTAGCAGTCCTTGTTCATCACGTCTTCAATTTCTGTCAATTTCACAGAATAGGATGTCATCTGCTACTTCCATACACAACATAAGGAAGTGACCTTGGAAGTAGTTTTTCTATATTTTAAGTACACAACTTCCCATACAAGCCCATCTTCATCCATTGTTTCTTTCATCATTCTTAAAGCTTCTATTCTATAGGTTACACTGAAGTGTCTGCTTCTATGTAGTCTCCTAGCTTGACTCCTCTATATTCTTGCAAGAATTCACTCCTGTCCTCATCCATACTATATAGGTTGCATCTTTTGTATATGTACTTACAGCATCCCATGATATCTACAAGAAAATTATCTGACTGACTGTGCAAAATTTATGAAAACATGCTTTTAAGACTAATGGGCTCTACTGCTGCAGAGCCCCTTGCTGCGGGAAAGGATACTAGTAGATACTAAGCACTCGGAGCAGGCACATTTTTCCAAGAGGACTCTTACATGACTACTGGCCTCCAAAATGGAGCAAATGTGGTGTTGAGGATGGGAAAAACACAAGCTAATCTAGCTTGAATCAGCACACTCCTGCCCAAGTCTTTAGCTGGTAAGAACCCTCAACAGAAACTTTAGCTGTCTTCTGGCATGCATGATTGAATGAGGTTAGTTATAGAAAACACATTCTTTTCCCCTGGAGAGGAATCCTCCCCACACCATCTGAGTATAACGCAATTTTTAGGCAGAGAGATCAATTTGCACTTTTCTGCACAAGTCAGGATGAACCTAACTTGCGTACTACAAGTGCTCTCATGCTGCTTTTCTTCTTCATTAATACACAAAAACCATTGCAATGCATTGTTGATATTTACCATGCATATGAAGAGTCAGAGAAAAAGAAATCAAGAGGTACATTGTGAACAGGTACTTTGTCATAAACACTCATCCAACTTCCGACTGAATTAATGAATTGAACAAAGATACTCATTACCAGAGTATCACACTCCTTGAAAGGAAAAGAAATGCAATTATTTCAGAACAATAATAAGAAACAAATGTATATTATATGGGAAGTTCCATTAACCAATAAAATGGCTACAGACTACTTTATTCCACCAGTAAATTTCTGTGCACGGACTCTGAAACTGTAAAATGTTACAGAAATTGAAATAACAAAATAGCCCTCCAGAAAACCAAACTCAAAATTCACTGCAACCCAGCACCTTTTCCACTTCATTTTGTTTGTCTCTGCACTACAATGGTAGCTTTTGTTGTTTAACATGCACACACAGAAAAACAACAGTGACAAACCTGAAAATTAAAATAATATTTGAGTTTTCAGTGAATTACATATGAGTTTGTAATTTGCTCTTCACATGTAATAGGGTAATGAAAAGTTTCATTAGTAACCATTTCTATCTACACCTAATGATAACTGCAGAACAAGATGCAGAAGCAAGTGTCTTGTTACAAAGTTAGGTGAACACATAGCATGGCAGCAAAATTCAGGACCAAAGGCTGCATAGTTAAGATCTTCAGTAGCTTCATACCCAACGCTGACAAATTACTGGAGCAACAGAGGAGGAACAAAACCAGCATGGCCACAGGCTGACCAAAAAGTCCATTTAGCCCAATCTCCTCACTCCATTGAGTTTCTATCTTAAGGGAAAGACCAGTAATACCGGTGGCCAGGAGGGGAATCCTGAAGAAAGAATAAGAACAGAGACAGCCCAGAATAATGCTTCTCCTGTGTGCTCTCCCAGTTCCCTCCTTCCAGTTTCAGGGCATACAAAATGTATACACCAAGCTGAATCCCAAAACACGTTTCATTTCCAAATTTCCTGTAAATTTTCTAAATTAATGGCCTGAATGCTGTAACTTACAGAAGACTTAATGCACTGCTTTGGACTAAAACTGTTCTGTTTGTTTGTCTAATTTTGTTTAAATTTCTCACACATACCAGAAAGATGACCAGAATTCCAACAAGCGACGTTGTTCTCCAAGTGGCAGCAAGCTCACTGCCTCTGCCGACTGCTTTCCGGCAGAGCCCAGCCACGACAGCCTTTCCCCTCATGACATACCAACCTCTTGCCCAACCAGCATATTTCAGGCAAGCATTAAAAGCCCCAGTGGTACTCTTGGAAACACGAGACAGAACCACATTGTACAGCCGGTACTTACCTCATTAAAAGACATGTAGTGACCACAGCTGATGATACTGTAACGGGTGCTTCAAAGCATTATGGTACATTTACCTGCAGTCACCATATTGCCAGCATCTAATGTCAGTTAACGTAGCTTAACTGCTACACCAAATAAAAAACACAAACCATACCATGTACGTTATATAGGTTGAAAGTATTAAAATATCTGTGGGTTCTGGGACTCACCTAATGAGGAGACACACAGGAAAAGAACTTTTCCTGCCACGTATTGTTTCTGGGTTTTGTTCATGTTGCCTTACATAATTACTTAGCTGAGAAATTAAGGGTAAGGACATTTACCAATATTTCCACAGGATTTTCTTCTGCCAGCAGTATTTAAGCTCATACTCCTTCACGATGGAGATTTATCACAGATATAGTCATGTTGAAACAAGGAAGTTCTTCTCCTCTCTAACTTAGTCTTTTTGAGTAGCTCTACGATGCCAATGTGTGCCTTCTAAACATCAGTGCTGTAAGAATTCAAGAGTTCTTTCTGATCTTGTACATATTAAGCCAAGGCTTATACCACCTTCAGTGAGAACACACAAACTTCTTTTAACTTTTTTCAATTTACTCCCACACAGGTATGCTATGCTAGTAGACAGACAATAAGGTTAGTGTTAACAAAATTAATCCAGAAACATTTCTTCCTGCAGGATAAGAAAATGCTACCTGTTCTGAGGTTGTTTTTTTTCACATGCAGTATTTACAGAAGGAAACATCAAGAACCCTCCCAGGAATACCTACATAGGGATTCATTCAGTAGTGCTACCGTGAATTTGCCAGACCAGCAGTCTAAATTGAACTTCATGTAACACTCAAACAATGATTCATAGTATCATTCTACATTAAACATTTGAAAAAAAACATTTTTGCACCTTTCCAGATTGCACCCGCAACCAATATGGTTTAATAAGGTGAATAAATATTTGAAATAAAAACAAAATACAAATATTTAAAAATATTTTTATTAAAATATCCTGTCCCAGTCAATGATACTAACTGAATTATTTTTATGACGTTGTTCTAGGGCTATTAAGTGTAGTCCCTCTCCCCTCTCTTTAGCCATACACACAAGGATCAGAGCTCAGGTGTGGGGCAGCAGTATTCTGATGCAAAAAGAGAGAAAAGATTGTTGGTGAAAGCTTTAGATCCCAAGACTTAAAAATCAACGTTATGACTGTAGTATTACAAGGTGTATATTAATTCTTATTTCTGATTTTCCAAGATTTCAGCCTTTGTGAAAAAAGTTCAGTAAAGATTTGTGCTGGACAATGTATTACATAAACCTCCAATTCTATGTGTCAACACAGTTCTGTTCAGATAAAGTATGCTGGTGCATAGTTACAAAATTTTAGCACCCGGAGCATGTATGTTTGTGACTGGGTAGAAACACATATATACAGAGCTTTTGTCTTTTAATGTGCATATGAACTGTACCACAGAAATATCCACAGCATCTATAGCTTTGGACAAAAATTACTTGTCTTTAAACACCACTTCAAATTTTTCCAGCCATAATCAAGTAAAGGTGTTTTTTCTGCACAGCTGAACAGCTGACTTGGCAAAAGAATTGCAAAAATGTGTTAGTATTTCTGCTTATTTATTTTGGAAGCTGGAAAGGCTTTAATTCTCCCTAAGTTCTCAGTAATCAAGCAGCGTTGAGCAAACTGCACCCAATGTATTCTTCACGCACAATGCATAAGCATAATTAAAAAGCACAATACAAACATTCAGATGGCCAAAAGTGCTTAGCTTTCATCCCTTCCATTACTTCTCTTCAGCAAATTCTGCCAATGGCTACACATGAACAGAAGCGGATCCGATATAGTCCTACAGCTCCTATGCAGTTCTGAACTACCACAAGGGAGATTCCAGTTCCAGTTCCAGTTCCAGATTCAGTAATAATCAACAAAGGAGTCTGAGTTTTCTCATGCCAGACCAGGAGCTGCACCTGTCCAGCGTGAATCTAGTATTAGGCTGGACATAATGTCTCATCCTAGTATCTCAGAGAACATAAAAGGTTCAAAATAATGCCTGCCTCTACCAGACTAGTCCCAGGCTCCATTCCCCACAGACAATCCTAAAGTTATGAACAGTTGCTCCAACTAAGGTGAAGTCATTTTATAGACACAGAAAAGTATATAATCTGTAAAGATATCTATATATAACTCACTGGAAAAAGGTTTGTAATGGCTAAACTGGGATGAAATCTTCAATATAAGCTTTGCCTCATAAATTTCTTTGTCTAACTTAAATGATGTTCTATATTTACCTATGATCTGCAAAAAAAAGAATGGGATGGTGATTTTTTTTCTCTTCAACCAAATGCAGGTTGTGATTTCCTTCTCTCTGACTTAATGAAGAAAAGCTACTTCCCCAACTGTTTTTCTCTCCAAAAGGCCATGATCCCATTTTTCTCTTTTTTCCCCCAAGAAAGACTATAAAATGCAGAGAATGCAAATGACAGAATAACCTCAAAACTCATCCAGCTCAAGCAAGGATACGCTACAGGAAGTGTTCAGCCCAAATGCCCTCCCTCTGGGGCCATTTTGCTTTGGGATGACACAGCTATACTGTACAACACCTAGCCTGGAGATTCCACACCACTAGTGCTTAAGAAGAAAGCCATCTAACCATGGTAAGTCAAGAAGGAAATTAATAAGCTTCTCTAGAATATATTTTGTTTATTTTCAGGTAGGTCAAAATAAAATTATTAAGGAAGAATCTGTTTACTGATATACATTTTTATTACTGTTATTAGTTTAAATTCCTTAGTGCCTGCACTGCAAACTCTCAGAACTGAACTTGAAGTCCAGAAACGAACTGCAATGCGAGCAGGGGAAAAGGACACACCTGAGTGCTTCAGAAGCAAACAAACACACCACTTTCTCAAGTGTCTAAAATGCCTGTTTGATTTCTTTCTTTGAAAACAAATATTTACCATTAAAAAAAACCTTTCCTGTTTTTGCTAAAAGTCATCTTTGAGGTCACAGAAAACTGGACTTAAGACTTCCTTACTCTCACTCTTCTGACAAGATCCATTATTTCAACGACTGAATCACATAGGCCAAATAAATTTTTAAAACAATTCTTTCTTCTTTTTTTTTTTTTAGTTAGAACCCTTTTTTTTAATCTTAATTAGCACTAAAATCTAAATTTGTCTGTTATGACATACAGCACTTTCCATGAAGGTGGTATACAGAAATTCTGGCATTTCAAATAAGAATAGCAATTAAATTCACCTCACGACTTTATACATTGCAAATAAATATAAAAGGATCTTTCTTCCTTTAGGGGGTCACTTGAGCAAATATGTTATACATAAGAAAGGACACATCCTTAAATGGCAGGTCTTCTTGTGTAAGATGGCTCAGAACGTCCATGAGTTACAATTATAAGAAGAACAGAAAGTACACTCTTC
Organism: Fulmarus glacialis; assembly: GCF_000690835.1. Lineage (NCBI taxonomy): Eukaryota > Metazoa > Chordata > Aves > Procellariiformes > Procellariidae > Fulmarus > Fulmarus glacialis. The sequence goes on from NW_009232032.1 coordinate 23,660, forward strand.
AGCCTTTCTCTTTAAATTGTTGATGATGTTATTATTATACAGCTCCAAGAAATATTAATTAGCCAGGTATGAGGAAATCATAATTCCAAGTCTAGGAAGAGGAGAAGCAGCATTGAAAACTAACCTGCTAAATTGTTTGCTTTTACTTGTAAGCAGTTTAAGAAACATTTTATGGAATAAGAACATTACGAAATTAAGAAGGTAAGACAGTGAAGTTAAACCAAGAATTCATTTGTTCTCACTCAAAAAGTTTATCCTAGTCACTCTTAATTTTACTGTAAGTTTAACTAAATAATTAGTGAACTTTTAGTTTAGCAAAGGAATAAGCAGGCCATTTTTCTCCATTTTCTGAGGTTTAGCTCAACCTGGTGAAATGTAACAGCTAAATTTTCACTGACCAGTGAAAGCATGGTGCTGTAGGG
>NW_009232032.1:24094-27756 GCF_000690835.1 Fulmarus glacialis
AGTGTCACATCTTAAGCAACCTTGCAAGCGGGGGCAAAACCTAGTCTTTCTTACATTGAAATTCTGGCCAGCAGTCCCAAAAAAGTGGAATTAGGCCTTTTTGTAACAAATAAATGACTTTTCAAAAACAGCCAAATGAGATTGTTATTTATGTTACACTGCAAAACAAACAATAGGACTAGACAGGTGGGTAACTACATTTTATTTTCTGTATTTGGATAGTTCTAAGTTGTATTTTATGTTCTGGCCTGGAGACTGGCTTTACAAGACTGATTCCACTGACTACTACAGGAACCATCTGCTGGTAAAAATCAGTGACTATTTTATGCCTAACAAAATTTAAAATAACCTTTTGTTCCATAGATAGGCATATATTGCACATAACAGCCTGCATACCATCTCAAAATGTGGGCTGATTGTCACCTTGGTGTTGGTAGGAAAACAGTTGCCTTATCCAATATTCCACAGTTGTGTGAACAAAATGTATTTTAACATGATTTCTATTCACAGTTTAAGTGAATCATTTCCCTTTTAATTCCCCACCCCCAACTATTCATTTATATACAGATGAGCAAAGCACTTTGATGAAAGTAGGTTCCAGAATAGACTAAAACTCCAGAATTTGCAAGTTTATTTTTGCAGATAGGAATGATATAAAACAAGGAGCCAAAAAGAAAAAAAGCCTTTATAACAGATTACATATTTGCTTAAACATCCTTTGATCATCCCTCCTTCCCCAAATCAAAACAACCCCAAAGAACCAGACAAGGATAATATAATTAATGCAATTAATTTGACCCAATCTTAATAAGAATATGTCCTTGAGAACATGACACTTGGGAAAATATTCTGTGCTAAGGTACACCCTACGCAATGCTACTTCAGACAAGCTATTGCCTCATACAAATTAACAGACTTTTGACCATGTTATTATCATGTAGCACCCAAAATATATCACATTATGTCAATACCTGTATTCAGACATGCTTCAGTGATAGCTGCATCTTCAACCAAGAATGCTACACAGCATCTAAACTAATTCTGCCTACTTTATCTACTTTTTCTGTAAAAAACAATATTCTTTGTCCTGCTGATTCTGAGACACCCAGTCCTTCTCAGAGAATACCATATTTAGAGAATATTTAAATGTATAGTGTTTCATCCTTAAAATTAGGTATTTGTCAGCAGTAGCATCTCAGAGTATAACAAATGGGCTTTAATCAGTAAAAATATAAACACAATTAGCACTGAAGGAAATGGGTCACTGTTGAATATTGTTCAATAAATACATTCCAACTAAGTGCCTGTAAGTTCAGTTAGGCTGAGGCCTAGCCATTTTTTCTGGAACAGATTTGTATCACAAAGAAAAGCTAACCTTCTGAAAAAACTACCAAATGATAAGAAAATTTAGTTTGCATCTTATATACTTCCCTGACAGACTAACATTAAATCTGCTTCTCTTACTAAGTGCAATGACCTATTTCTTCTTTTTGGGGGGAAGGTGGAGGGCCTGAAATTATTGCATATTGTTTTGTCTGCGTGTATTCCTACATGTGTCATGATGTGTATTTTTTATAGTAACCTACACACTGCTTGTTTCAATTAAATAAGCCTTACTGCACAAAGATGGATTTCAGATTTTTATTCAAAAAATGCAAGAAAGTCAAAGATCCAACATACGGAGGTTTTCAGAGTACATTAGTCATTATATGGCAAATCCCCACAGCCTCAAAAAGTATGTCTTATAAAGGTCGTATTTATAAATGAGTATTGCGAATGGGGAAAGAAGGTTTCTATTTACACAAAAAATTACTGATTCTTTGCTAAAGCAACTAATTCTTACCATTTTTAGATTCTGTTAAGTCTTGGGATTGCAGTTTCTCTCAAGTAGCACAAGGAGAACAATCTGAAAACAATTTTAAAAAATTAAAAATGAAAAAAAAAGTCATTCCAAGTGTCGCAATATTTAATAGTTTTTATTGCCAGCATTAATAGTGGGTGAGCCGAGTATAAGCTTCAGTGGTTAAGCTTAAAGTCATGCAAATTATTTTAACCACATGTACACTTATATATCATGCTTCTCTGCACTTCAGTGGTCCGTAGGCTTAAATATAGGACAAAGGAATCCCTGGTACCTGGATTTCCAGAACCCTATGCTATTCTTAGCACTTGGTACATCTCTAAAGAGCTAATATACCTAATGGTTAACAGACTTAAAAATCAGTCAAGAGGACAAAAAAAAATCACCCTATGTTTACTGTAAAGGTGGTCCATTGTTCCCAGGCACACTGCAAAGTGTGGTTTTTTGCAATCAAGAAACAAGTATTACAGTGTCAGGCTTTCACAATGTAATGGCCCGGAGAGTAGGTATTTTTGGAAATGGCACTGCATTATATAACCTCCAGTTTTTTCTCTCTCTCTCTTCCACACACCCCCCTATTTTAAATAGGGAGAGAAAAAAAAAAGAGTAGGTCCTACCTCATTTAAATGGTACCTTAAATTACCACTCTCTAAACTGACTGAATTTGTAGCATACCTCCTTTATCAGTTTTCATATAGTGACAAAATTTAAAGTTCTCTTCAATTGATTATATATTTATTACCTATAGTGTGTATGTATGAAATGTAATTAGGTATGAGTCATATGTTTACACACAAACACACACACATATTGGATTTAAAACTGCAAACTCATATATCTATAAATGTACACACAAACGTTTGAAAGAAAGCACATCACCGAAATACGCTTGTTTTTGTTTTTTTTTTTCCTCAAAAGAACCACCCAAAATTTAACTGCTGCACATGCAAAAATGCAGAAGGCTGTTGCAAGAATGACTGCTTTCTAAAAATAAACCCCAGCAGCCTGAGAGGAATCCAGTGTCAGGGTGGAGAAGAGGGAGATTCGTTTTACAAGGGAGAAGAAAAGAGACGAAAACCCAATCCTAGAGCCTTGCATGCATGCTAAAAAAGCTAAGTGCATTAGCTTCAAAAATGCATTTTGGTGTTTGTGGAGTGCAAAAGCGAAAAAAAGGAAACAGTTTTAGAAAACCACTTCTCATCTCCCCTTGCATGTGTGCAGAAAAATCCCCAGCCTAGAAATCCAGCCTTAAAGCATAAAGACAAAGAGTTAAACACATATACTGCACGTTTTCTCATCCTCTTTAAGAAAGCCTGTTTGGAAATGTGCACCGAGAGGGGGAAAGGCAAGCTGCAGCAAAGTCCAGCTAAGGACAAAAGGAAATGAAAAGAAACAAAGAGAGAGAGAGAGAGAGAGAGAGGATTAATTAAAAAAAAAATAAAATTCTGTGGATTGGAATTGCATATACTTACAGACAAAAGCCCCCGCTCCCTGCTCACTTTCTGTCCTTTCTACATGATCTGAAACACAAATGTGGATTAAAAAAGGGCAGCATGCTACAGAAGGGAATTTATAGTTGGGGGAGTGGAGAGAGGGTAGGGGGTGTGGGGAAGAATGACTGCACCTCTTCCAAAGTGCAGCCTTGGAGAAAAAAGAAAAAGGGGTGGGGGTGGCTGGGGGAAAGTCTCTCTCTCTCCCTCTCTCAGGCTGGGTTTTGGTTGCCAGTGCTGGTTATATTGAACAATGAGCTAATTCTGATGGTAGCTGGCTGGCTGCCAGCTCTCCCCCCTCCCCTCCCGTC
>NW_009232033.1:0-12513 GCF_000690835.1 Fulmarus glacialis
CTTAATGATTCTATGATTCTGTGATGTGGTCCCCTGGCCAGAAGGGCGAGGGACAAGGGGCGAGGGTAGAGAGACACAGGAAAGAACTGAATTTCCTGGCTTTTAGGCATTTAACCCTTAGTGTTCTCTCATCCTGGATTTTGTTTGCAAATCAAAAATGGGGAAAGATTTTGGTAACCTCATAGTATCACCAACAGTTTGTTAAAAGACTAATTGCCAAGTAGCTTATGCATGTGGGACCATTAGTAATTCTGTAGCTATGCAAATTAAAACAGTGATGTATGATTTATAGCTTTAATAATGTTCTGAAGGCTCTTAAATTTTAATCACTTGCAACATCCTTTTTAATATTCAATTACTTTATTAACTAATTAGGTCACTTGCTGAAAAAGCACATAAGGCTAGTGCTATTTTAATATCAGCTGAACATCACAAAATACCTTTGAAATGGTATAAATGGTTTATTTATTTTAAATAGATCATTAAGATGCTATAATTAATAAATCAATTACAGAAAAAAGACAAGAAATTGATAGATGCCAAACCACAATAGCAGCAGCTTCTCTGCTTACTTTATAAATGTTCACAGGGATGCTGAACTCTGTGAATGTGGCCACTGAAGCACCTTCCTAGATAATTCGTATTCAGCTGAAGGGATAAGGTTCAAGATGTACTTGGTTCATTATAGATGCTTTTTGTATGAATTTAGCTTTCTGATTGATAAAAGCGCCACAAACGACCTTGAAAAGTTAAAGTATTTAAAAGGACAGTCCTCCTTTACAGCTTGCTCTTTTGTCTGTCTCAAAAAAGATAAAACTGTAACATCTTAGTCCTGCTAATGCTGAGATGAAAGGCAGAGCTCTTGAGGGAGGGAAGGTGAGTTGCTAATCAGTGACCTACCTGCTCTACTCAAATTAGTTTGGGTTGGATGGACGAGCACTTGCCCCTGCCCAGAGACACGGGCCGTGGCAGCGCAGCAGCACTCGCATCCGAAGCAAGACTGGAAAATTGAACCCTTGCAAAACCCACAAAGATGCTCGTCTGTAGCGCAGAGGTTCACACCTCCCCTTTACACCAACCCTTGATGTAAAACCTGAAGTCTGAGAAGTTAAATTTGTCACCAGTGTGGCTGCAACTTTGAAACAGACACTGAATAATCTTCTATTTTAAAACTTGGTAATTAAGGGTAAGAAAAATACTATTCTAGGTTTTAGGAATTAAGTCAATCTTTTTAACAGATTTTGGCTTAAGTTGTATCAATGTGATGATACAGATGATACAATAGTTTTCTCTTTTGAGAAGTTGCTAGAAAAGATCTGCAGTAATTACAGAGCACTCATCTTCCCATTTTAACTTTTCTTGCTTCCATTTTCTCGTAACTAAAACCTGTAAATCAAGGGGCAAAAAGCTTAATGCTACGGTGATCTTTCTGCTAAACGTAAGACCATGCTTTACAACTGAATTGCAAAGAAAACAATTCCAAATCTCAATTTACAGAGAGTTTCCTGGGAACTAAAACATCTAAGTCTGGCTCTAAAGCAGAGTCCAGGCGAGGTACAAGACTGCTACTCCAGTTCCCCAGAACCAAAAATAAAAGCTACCCCTACCGCTGTCCCAGGGGAGCCTGCAGACCGCTTATTCAATGGTTGACAGTAACTTGTGCCATTACTGTGGCTTAAGATGAAATCATAGTTTTTCTCTTAGGAAAATTCTACCTAGTTAACATTTCTCATCAAAATAATTATCACTGCTTCAGGAGGCTACTGTTCAGTGTGACTAGCCATTGAAAGGAAGAACATACTAGACTAACCCGGGCTGGATTAAACAGCTGTGCAGAAGGGATGACTAAAATGATGTTAAATCCACTTCACGTTTTATAGGAGCTGCCACAGGAAATGAAGGTGCAGAGTAACATAAATATAAGATACCAAACGTTGCTACAGGTTGGGAAAACATATGATGCTACACACCTTGGAACAAGTGCAGATATAACTCTTAAGGGGTCAGAGATATTTATACAGTCAAATGAGGTCAGCGTCACCATTTTAAAGTGTGTTTATTTCGCCCTGGAACAATCCTGTTGTACAACATGGCTCAGGGGGTGTTCTTAGTCTCCTCACAAAGCCCCAGGTCTCAGTCAAATAGGTGCATTTTTATCACATCCCTGTAACTTCTCCCCAGTCATTTATTCACGTGATTGATTCCTGTGTCGCTCAAATCATTTGTGTAGGAAAAAACACATCCTCCTCTGTCAAACCAAAAAAGACAGACTAGCTGGAGTTGCAAATAAAAGGTCACCAGTGCCTCAAACACAACTGGTACCAGGAGAAACAAGGAGGCAAAATGCAGCAGAAACCACCCGCAAAGCTTTGCGAGTCCAGCCCTCTCCCCAGCCCCTTGCCGTGAGGCTGCACTGGTACCGAGGAGTGACTGTTAACCTCCCCTGCTCGATTCAATGTGACAGTGACACTTCACAGCACATTGCATCCAATCTCATTTGAAGCTGACAAAGATTGTTTCTGTTTTATATCTATTGGTTTATTAATGGCCTACAGCCTCTTAAGCAGATGCATATTCATTAGATAGCCAGCTGTTAGGAGGTTCCCAGATGTCGAAAGTAGCTCTGTCTTGGAATGCATTCTTTTTTTTCCCTTATCATGAAACAAAGTAATTGTAGCTCTATTAAAGAACCAGTTAATTACTGAACCAGTACCTTATGGCATGAATTAAAAAAAAAAAATCTGCAGATTTCTGAGGAGTAAAGACATTTTTGAAAACAGAGATGAGCTGAGCCTTTGCTGTGCTGTACACACACAGAACTTGCGTTGATGTAGAGACCTGGATTACTCCATGTAAAAAACCCCCAAGCTGCAGACAGCCAGGGAAACACTAAGTTCCGCAAAGGCACCTTTCTTCATTTTCCACATTCTGCAGCATTTCTCTCTTACCTCTTCTTTATCTAAATAGTGGATGTAGAAGCACATAAAAAATGAAAATGAGACACATCTCAGTTTTTAAAGGTCATTTTACATGGAGAAGCAAACTTCCACAGCATCCCAGCTAGATAAAACTGTAATCAGATCATTGAACAAGCTGGACAGATTGACTTACAAATTCCACAGGCCATCCTTTTCAGTCTCACAACATTAACCAGGCTCACCTAGTTGTCTTTGCAACTTACTATTTTTTCCTTTCTTCTTTCCTTCCTCAAAGCGGCTCCCAAAAGTCAGGTCTTAGCAGCATGACTAGAACAATAACCATCCTCCTACCACCACCCCCAGGAAGCCCTTCTCCCACTGAAATGTTTAAAACGTTGAAGTCAGCTCCAAATCCAAGTGGTTTGGGGAAAAAGGTTCACACACCCACTCTTTGTTTCTGGCTGATGGGAATGTAGCGCGTGGCCATTCGCTCCATCTCAGCCCACCGCAACAGCCTCCAGCACAGTGCTGCTTTCTCCCCAAAAAGGAGCTGCGCTTCAATTACCGATATAGGAAGAAGAGGGCAATTACTGTTCCCGTGCTGCAGGCAGAGCTCCTGGGTGGAATAATTGGAAGCATTCAGTATTTAGTTTCCAATTCTCTCATTCATACTTTTAGTTTTTGCCAGTCAAATCTGTCAGCAAGTACCTGGAGCTGTACAATACACAATTTCTGTTGTGTGACAATTCCGAGTACTAACCAAAAAAAGTTTCCTTTGCAGTCAAATTAAATATTTCACTTAAAACAAAGAGTTTCAAAGTGTCTGTGCAAACACAATAGGTTTGCCAGAAACAATTCTGAATTTTAATCAGTGATGGCTTGGAATAAAACTTGGGGGGGAGAAAAAGAATTTTAAAAAAAAAAAAAAATCACATCTCCATTAAAAGTTTTAATCAGAACCAAGTGATGGTACTATAAAATGTCATATGCTACAAAAGTGTTTACGGTCATGCACAGAGGAACGTGGAGGCAATTTTGTAGAGTGACTCCTGGAGCAAGGGCCTCTGAGAATAAAAGTGTCTTTAGGTATTTGTTATCCTGTTATAGTTGGTATCACCTTGAGTATACAATGCCTGCCTGCATTATGTAAACACTTCATTGATAAATCCCTCCCCCACCTCCCTTAAGCTGTGTCAGACTGTTCTTAGCTGACAGATAGAGCTGAAACAGATGCTGCTATAAATACCCTTGTTTAGCTGTTTTGAATATAATTTCTTTTGTAGAACATGGTGGATGCTTTAGTTATCACTGAACTTGCAGCTGTGCTGGAATTTATTACTCCTTTGTACACATCGAGATGCATTTTTTGAATGATTCCATAAATACACACACAGGGATGGATTCTGATGCCCCTTTCTCTTCTTCTTAAGTACAGACATCCGTTACAAAGGATTTCACTAATTTTAACTGAACTCTTAATAAGTTTAGAAGCTACGGAATGCAGAGGTGGTAAAGTTTACCTCTTACGACCAAAGAGTTAATTCTCTCTATTTACTCCCCGTAGGCTCCAAACTCCCATGACAGTTGCTGCTTTTCAGCGTGGTGCGAAAAGACCAGGCAGCTGTGCTGGCAGTGCTCACAAGGCTTACCGTCTGGGTTTTTAAGCCTTCTGCACTTTGGACACTACCATCATAATATAAGCACACTTTTTTTTTTTTAAGGGATGTAGAGTACAACTTGTGAACAGTCTTATTTTTGCCAGGCGGCAGTGGGGGAAAGCCCAATACGTGCCAGTACGATAGCACACCATGTAGTCATGTGCTAGGTAGCGCACAGGCTTCTGGACAGTTTCCAGTTACAGCTGGACCTGGCTTTAAAAAAGGAGAAAGGAGTTGTACTATTTAACATAGTAGCATGATTTAGGTTATATTAGGCAGCAGCTGATAAATGTCATCATTAATACAGTACCTCATTTGTATTTTCACCTGGAAAGATAATGTCTATTTTTAATGCATTATTTTGCTCATCCCTGAAATACCAGAGATGGAAACATTTTATGATATCCATCTTAAACAAGTTCAATACTGTTTTAAGCAAACACAACCCATTTTATACTCAGTCTTTATCTAAAGATGTAAACCATATTCTGCTAAGCACTGCTACCTAGGGTCCATGTCTTTTAACTCGGAGAAAATGAAATAAACCTTCCATGCAACAGGCTCTCATCACTGCAGGCCAAAGATGCATGGGGATGCACCTGGCCCATGGTCTGAAGGAATCTTTCTGGGTTTTCTTTTCTGATGTATATTTTGGTTCAAAGGACTTCCTTCTCATCCACCTGCAGACGATCTGGCTGGCTGAAAAAAAAACTTCTTTTCACACTCCATACAACCTTCTTTATAATTAGGATACTGATCTGTAAGTGAACAATGTATGGTAGGGGCAGTGAATCAGTTCAGTACTACAACTGCTCCATAAGCTTATGTATCCTTGACTAAGATCTAAATGGACCCAACCACAAAGATCCACTCTAAACTGACCAAATGTTTTCCACTGGAGTTATTCTAACCCCTGACAAATGTGCTTCATTATAACTAATCTCTTGATTAGAAGCTAAATCACTGGTTCCTCTGAAGAGATGTGAGCAACCTAAACAAGGACATGATCTTTCAACTCAAAGCCAATTATTTAACCAGCTAAACTTACCTTAGAAGGACAGCATTATAACTAGACTCACCCCACTCATCAGAAAATCTTCTAAAGACCACCGAGCAGCACTGCACCCCTTCAGCACTACTAAGATAGCAGCATTGACTATAGGCTTAGTTTTCCTTGCCACCCATCTACCACCCCAGGAACTAGCTTTCTTCCCACCACAATTTTGCATATATTCAACCAGTTTGAATCTTCCCATCTGTTAGAACTAGAGGTTTTGAAGATAATTATTCCAAGTAAGTTTAAAGGTTTCAGAACAGAAACCAGAGCGATCTCTCCTACTCAGCCGTTAAAGCGTGCCTTGATTACTTTGATGTAACAACACTTGAAAGCTCCTATTCTTTGAAACTAATTTAAACACATTGAATTGTTGAAAGATTAAAAACCGCAGTCAGCTAATTACACTCACTCTCATCTCTTATTCAGCAAATGAATCACTTTTCATTACCACTTAGCTGAAGTACATGAATTTCTGCCTAATTAGAAATGTTGTAGATGGAGCATTAGCAAGGCTGGAGCGGGTCAGGATATCTTGCCTGCTTCATTTTTAATTCCTAGCAGTAGAGCCAGATAGGAAAGGCTTCAGATAAGAAGTCATTAAACAATTTTAAATTATTTATAAAAATTACTTTGCCCAAATTATAATTATTTTTTTTCCCAAATGCTCTCATAAATGTCAAATGGAATGAAAGGAAAAGCAGCCCAACATTGATTTTAATGAACATTTTAATGTTATGTATAACAGAACATTATGAATACAATGGAAACAAAGTTTTATCAATTTAATAATAAAAAAGAAATCCAACATAAGAAAAGGGAGGCAATAAATTTCATACCTATAGTATAGTGCTTATTCTTAACAATATTCCCAACTTGTGAATATAACAATGCCTTTGTATTCCAGATTCTAGAATCATGATTCATGTGAACTTAAATGCAGAATTACAGAAGGAAAAACAAAAATCCCCAAAACCTTAATTCATTCTTTTGTTTTCAGTAAATCAGTAAAATCTTTGACTGCTACAGGTTTCCTTTATTAATATATATATTTTTTACTCCTCTATTGGATTCCACAGCTGCTAATGCCATATTTACACAAAAGAATCACCCAATGTTGTATAAAAGCTAAGATCCAATGCTGTTGGATTAGGTAGGGTTATAGATTTACATAACTTAAATGGAATTCGCCTTGTTATTTTTTGTAATGATGCAAAAAATAAATATTTTTGCCTCTTGACTGCTGCCGATGCCACAAACCAGTGGCACCTAGGGATATTGGTGGTACAAAGGATGCTAACTGCCACTGTAAAAGAACTGCAAGAAAGTGCATTTTCTGGAATTTTCTGAAAGGAAACCTTCCAGCAGTCTTGGATAAAGCTTCTCCCAGACTTGCACTGGATATCAGTTATAACAATAGAAGCATGTTAAGACCCCAAAAATCTGTTGATCACCAAATTGCTGAGACAGGATTTTTACAATAAAAATTTGGGTAATATAGCAGTGTGGCTGGAACTCTAGCAAAAGGATATATACATTCCAGGTCCCTTTGAATTAGCCATAACCACATATGTAAGCCATTTTTGGACAAAAATATATATTCTTATAAAAAACTGATCATAGTACTTGAGTGACTTCAATTGTGGACTCAGTGGTAGTAAAAGGAATGATCAATTAGGACAAAGCGATCAGGGAGAGGGGGAAAAGAAAGTCAAGCTCTTTAAGAAAAAAGAAAAGTATAAAATTAGATTCAAACATTTTTACCCAACCCCCATTCCAGTCTTCCGTCAAGTCTCAAAGTTAAAATTGGTTCTTCTACACAGGAAAGGTTTTTTGATGGTCTCAATACAAATTATTTTGCAAAATCATCTAACACATTTCTTAGAAGAACCTTTCACCTCTCCAGAATTTGAACACTAGTTATTTCAACATTTAGAAAATAGCTTTTGGTTCTTTATGTAGACACTTTAACTGATAAAGAAAAAAAAAGTATTGATCAGTGTTTTCCATCCCTTCCCCAGCTATATTTGTGCAGCTAAAAATCCTTCATTCAGTCTGCCCATTTATTTTATTTTTATTTAATTTTATTTATTTATTTTACAATCTTTATTTGCTAAAATTGGCAAAATTTGCAAAGGCATCTTGCTTGGGTTGTACAGTCCCAGGAGTCAGAGAGGTCATAGCCATATTGGGTACCCCCATTCCTATTGTGCCCGTCAAACCCATTCCTGTAGCTGGTACTCCCATGTTCATGTTCATTCCCATCATTCCCTGGTTCATCATAGGTGTGGGTCCCATGGAGGTCATCCCCATCGTACCTGACATCACACTGGGCATTCCCATCCCCACAGGAATGGGCCCTCCCATCAATGGGCTTGTCTGGGGTCGAATAGGCATCATGTTAGGCTGAGGATTGAGGTTCACGGCTGCAAAGTTTTGAGTCATGACATTCATAGGTTGTTGCATATCTGCAAAAAAGAGAACGGGATACAAAAATCATTAATGATGAAAGTGCTTACGTATTTTAAGAAACTTATGTGGTAAGTGCTGTGAACAAAGATATGATGGCCAAAACCGTAGCTCGTTTCCCTATCTTCTGTGTGAAGACTCAGAACACTTTTATAAAAAAGTTTTAAATAGCATTTTCTAACAATATATGCTACTATGCATATTCTAGAGAAGTTCTAGAGATTAGGAAACCTAAAATCAAGATACAGCAATGGTGCAAACTCTACAGTAAAACATGCAGATAGCAGCATCCTAGCATGTCAGTCTCCATTTAGAAAATACCACTTGTGTCAGAAGCATCGCAGTAGTTTAAGAAACAATTATGACTAAACGTAGGAAAATAGTAATTGACAGAATACTCCATCTCAAGGATAACCTACTAACCACATACAGGGCTCAGCATGCATGCAAAATAGTGCAATAACCACTTACTTTGTTGCTGCATCATGGTGTTAAGTGATGGCTGCTGGGGTTTGGAAGGCTGCATCCCAGGTACTAAATTGTCCAAACTGATATTTACACTGGGATCTGACCAAGTTGAGGGTAGAGTTTTGCTTGCATTCTTCTGGACCATCTCTGTGCTTGCATTATAAAGAGGGTTAGGCTTCGGCATCATAGTGTTCACGCTTTGCAGAGGCTAAAAAAGAAAAGTTTGTTGGGATCCACTTGAAACAATTTACCAGTAGGAATCAGGACTAAACAAGTGTTAATTTTTCCACAGAAGACAATAAAAAGCCAGTAAGATTTTTAGCCATGAACTCCAGTGTTCCAAAGCAGCGTTGCCATGTGCTGTTTCGCCATTAGAACGGGTTAAAAGAGTATTTTGTAAGCTAGCACCAAGCTCCCATATCAATATGTGGAATGACAGTGATCATCTGCAGTCAAGTTTCGAACTCAAACATACTGATTTTTTTTCCTCCTAATACCAGCTTGACCTGTTATGGTTTCCAGAAACTCTCCACTGAAGGAGGCACTTCTGTGTTTTGGATAACAGACCAGTCCTCACCTCCATCTACTTGAGGGTGAAGACCTATAACATTCTGTGGAAGATGGCTTTAAGGTTTAAAATATCATTAATCTTGTCTTCCCCAACAAAGCAGCAACACTTCAAGAACAATGAAGACCACCTCAGAGAAGACTAGCTTATAAAAGGAGGCTTTTCAAGAACATTTGACACCTTTTCTTTTTAGGAGGCTACTCAAACGTTTTTGGACAAAACTTTCTTATAAAATACTGATCACAACATCTGAGTGACTAGATATAGACTCCAGAAGTGGAATGGATTTTCAATGTTGTGATTAAGGAGAAGGCAAAAGATTAATTGAGGAGGGTCATTAGCAAACTGTAAAAATAGCAGCATACCTGTGATCTTGACATGGGTAAACTGATGCCCACAGCATCAGTTGTGGAGCTCATCATAGAGAAATTCATACTTTGTGAAGAAGTCATGGTTGTCTGAGAGGGGCCCATCAAATCAAAAAGATCAGTAGAGTTTGAAGCTGTTGGAGGCTGGCCAGAAGCTGGTTGTGAACTACTGAAGAGCTCTATAGCTGGCTGCTGTGCCGTGCTGCTGAAGAGCTCTCCAGATGAAGCGCTGGGACAAGGAGAAGCTTGGTTGAAGGCACTCCAGTCACCAAAGTCTCCATTTCCACTTGTTGCTGTACCTGAAAGAAAGGCAACAGTGCAGGAGGAAGGAAGACAGAGAAGAGAAAGGCAGAAGACTTAGAGAAAGGCACTGAGCAAATGCCATATTCCATGAACTGAAACAAATGAGAGCTGATCTGTGTCCGTCCAGATTAACATCTGCAGGTAGAACCTCCATCTGGACATCATTCCCTCTCATGAATATTCTAACAATTTTAACAAGGTAGCAAAGGAAATATGAAACACCCATGCACAGAAAGAAGAAGGATGTTTGATAACATGTCACCTGTGGATGCAAGACAAGTAGGGACAGGTTTTCTTTAGTTGAAATATGACTGAAAGACAACTTTAGGCGTAGATTGGAGGTCCTAGTCAAAACAACACCTAGAACTTTTATAATATTTATCAACTTTTTATCTCAGCACTCTGGTATTTGCCAAGAGAACAGTTGTGAGGACTGAGCCACTTGATAAAGCAAATTCCGTCATGATAAAACAAAGACAACTACTTCAAAATTTGGTTATATATAATTAGTAGCTCTTTGTATAAAACAACGCTGAGGGAAACAAAAACCAGAACTTTGAAAGCAGGTTGCCAGGGAATTCTTATTTGAGTTGATAAGGAATAATTTCTGCCCATCCCATGAAGTGCTCATGTAAAACACATTAAGTTTTCTAAATTTGATTCCTGAAAATAAATGCCTTGGCTTGAAGCAGAAATTCAATCTTGGATCTAACAATTCTCTCAGCAGAAGCTTTGTTGAACTCTTAGTTCATCACTTAAACTTTGTTTCATTTCAATATACCAGGGTTTTTGTAGACAAGCATTTAAATCAAAACACAGCAACTTACAGCTGTCTGTATCTTACTGTGAAGAGCCTAACAGTATAAGCTGTTTGTATACAACTGCAAGGGTAACTATTTCAGGATCACAGATGTCCAGAGACACAAACCAGTGAACTGAGAATGTGTTATAACCTTTGAGTCAAATGGGAGGAGATGTTCTCTCCCTTAAAAACACATGTTTTTCTATTAACAAGAAAAGGGTTACTTCACAGGAGTGATAGGGGAAGAAAAGCTTACAAAAACATCTACAGGAGATGCTGAAAATAAAGCAACGCCATTTAAACAGCTCTCATTGCTACATAGTGAATCTTGTTCCAAGTTTGGGCCATTGGTCAGCTTTTTGATTATGTCACTGATATACTTTTGGTATATCAGTCTCAAGCAATGTCATTGCCATATGAAATGAACTTTGAGTTCTAATGAACAGTTAAATCATCCCTTGAATTTCTTTAGATGAGCAAATGAAGACTCAAACACCTAAAGTGGGGGTAGATGAATCCAGTGCCAGTTTCCACTTCCTAACCTATACAATGGCTAGTTCTATAATGGCCATCCATAGCGATTTTCTACAACTGTATTCTACTCACTCAAAAGGTAACTGCAGTAGTCCTTTATACTCCATGTAAATATCTATCAATATATAGCTTCAACTTTTAGTCATCTTAATCTTTACCAATACATTAGAATTTAAAGAACAGTAGGAGAGTAAATCTGTTCATAAAATCCAAGTATTGCCAACAACTTCAGTGCATGAAGTGGACTAATATTCATTAGCTTAGGGCCTTACTAGAACATTTGCTTTGATCTCCCTCACAAAGAAGGGCTATATTAGAATGTTTCAATTAGTATTACATATTAAAAATTAAAACCTACTTTAAATATTCCTGATAGATAAGTAAATGCTGAGTGTGCTGCTTCTATGTTCAGACCTGTGCACTGAGCACCAATAATGGAAGTGGGGGTAAAAGGGATAAGCTTTTGCCCCTTCAGTAGAACTTCAAAGATGATTAATCAAGAAGGAAAAGATTCCTAGAGGGGCTTACGCTGTTCAGGAATGATTAATCATTTCACAGGACTCTTCGTCCCTTGCATAATGGTGATTGGAATAGATTAATCATGTTAATGCAGATAAAGGATTGTATCAATTTAGACTGTATTAACACACAAATTATTTGCATAGTAGGCGGCTTTGTGTTTGCAAAACAACTTGGTTTTGACTAAGAAAGCCTGTTAAAAAACTAGAGCAGTTCTTTTCTACCAAGCAAATTAAAGGTGTATTCACTAATCCATGCCCAGTACAGTTTTCCTAACACAGCAAAATAAAGGAAGAGATATAAACATGCTGACTAAAAGCTGGCTCACAGGTAGGTTTGCTGATCAATCTCTTTGCTATTCTTTTCTCATTCTGGACTTAATCCAGAATGATTCTCTCAGCCACAAAGAAGGCACAGCCACAAACACCACTACTGCCCAAATTAACTTCACAAAAGATAGCCAGCCAGCTCCCTCCACTCCATGTTTGTTTGCAGTACTGTCCTGTCTGGGTAGCACTGTAGGCTCCCCAAAACACTCCACCAGAAGGAAGTTGATTGCTTTAGGTAGTATTTTTTTTTTTTTCCAGTCCCATTTTAAGGGAAATGTTTTTTGAATGGTGGCCACGTCTACATAATAGCTTGTATGTTTGCATGCAAAATGACTGTACGTGCATTGAGCCAACCGTATGGACACATGACAGCTTTAAGCTGCATGCCATGCAACCAGGGCAAAACTGAGTGCTGTCACAACAAGCATTACTAAAATCTTGCTCTTGTGATTGGCGGAGACTTCATGCCTGACCTAAGTAAGATCTAGATATCTTTTATTTAATAGGCTATTCCTAAAAGGGA
>NW_009232033.1:12532-24534 GCF_000690835.1 Fulmarus glacialis
GTAACAAGTTGTTATTTAGCCAAGCTCAAATAAAGTGTTGATCAGCTTCATCCCACAAATGCATATATGCAACTTCAAAAGCCATCAGTGAGGTTGTACTGTGTATGGAAGACAACTTGACTAAATTCCTCTCCAACATATGAGGCCTTCCAATAGTAACACAGACATCACTGGAAGCTTTGGAAATAGCCTGTCTCAGGCTCCCCTCATTGTGCCATCTGACATGGCCAACATAATTTCGTCTCTCTAAACAATTACAAACACTTTTTTTTTTTTTTTTAATCTTAGGAGACAGGTGGGAGCTCAGGACATCTTTAGGGACTCTTATTTTTCTATCACAGGTAGGTTGCTATTTTCCATTGAACATGATCTCATCTTTTGGTTTTGTTCAACTTATCCATTTAATTTACTGCCCTGCCCATATCATTAAAGTTCTTAAGACCAATGTGAACCCTCTGCACATGTTCAGAAACTATAAACAGCAGCATAAAACTCTTCTAACAACTTTTCAGTTCACAGCATTATCACAAGCAAGCAAACCAGCTAACTTTTTTTTTAATAATTAATACCTACCTGTATCTGAAAAGCTTGCAAACTCTTAGTTGAAGTATTAGAAAAATGACTGCTTTTTATGGGAAATAAAAGCGTTGAATAACCTTACACTGGGAAGACTATGATGATTAATAATCTGAATGGTCCTATCACTACAGCCAATTTTCCAATCATTTTGGAAACACAAATACTGTCATCTTGAAGCATTCATCACTGTAGAACTCCAATTAAAATAGCTCCTTGCCCACAACTGCAAAAGTGGGATGCGCTGGGCTCTTCTTCTAATTGTTTAGTGAGCACACTTCAGCCAGCAATTAGACCCACACTTGTTTATTTCAGGTTTTACTTTTCCACTCCAGAAGTCACATCTTATTTCAGTGCATTTCAAAATTAGATTTGGAGCTGTTTTAAGTCTTATTATATGCTTATATTATATTATTAGATGAAAAGAGATATATTGGTAACTCTACTAACATTTTTCTGAAGTAAAGGTCATGAAAAGTTTCAGGTCCAATGAGACGTGGGCTGTGCCAGACAGTAGATATCTTCCTTACTCAATATAGCACTTGTGGTCCAGTTACATAACACAGTTTGCCCTGGAAAGGGAAGGGACTTTCAATAATGCCATGTGGCACCTCTTCCCCTCTTTCTGCCCTTAAACAGCATTTCAATCTGTAAATTAATCCTACCTTGCAATGATGGGAAACTTGCTGAAGCAGCAGCTGAACTAAAATCAGCAAATCCTCCAAATGGGTCAGTTGATCCACCTAGAAACAGAAGGAAGCCAAATGCTGTTACAGGATTGTGCAAAGATCCATTGCAACAACTGCACGCGGGATTTATGAAGAAAAGCTGTTCTGTATTTGGCAAGATGGCTTTATTGATTCTGTTCCCTAAGTCGGCACTGTTTTTCCTGTTCATCACCATACTATAATTATACAAGCCTGAGCAACAATAAACTGGATTATTTCCAACTGCCTTGCAGAACTTGCAATTTTGTTTTCCTAGGGAAGAACTAGAAGACGCAAGTTTTTGCTATGTCTAAAAATAAATTTAGAGAGATTAAAAAGGTTAACAAGGTTTTAACTAGTAAGGGATGCTACTAGTTTGGCAGTTTGTAAAATTAAAACTTTGGAAGCATAATATATAAAAGCCAAACATACTTATTGTAAAAAAGTTAATTTATTATGCTTACTATGAAAAATTACATGTCGCCTTATATTTACTTTTTGTGTTACTTAAAGCATGAATGATTCTGCAATGTTCTTGAATTGGGATTTCAAGGACAGAGCTCGCATTTGTGTTCATTTTTTTATAAGTTTGCTTCCTTTCTGCAGCAGGAACATTAAGTTTCTCAACCAGACATTTGTATACAGCACATAAATTATTAACTTGTGAATACAGCATAGTAACAATTTTTCACTAAAAAATACAGCCAAGATATAAAAACAGAAGATAGATTTAAGAACCATATTGGAAAGCTGCTTTTTTTTTTTTAAATAAACAAAAAAAGCCCAGCTTACAAAAAAAAAAATCATCCAATTATCCTTGATACTGCTTTTAAGTAGGTATTCCGCTGACCTGAGAGAGCTAAGAAATCGACCTTATTTGTTTGTCCTCAAAGATTTCACCTCCAAGCAGTCCCGCCCTTAGAAGAAGCTGCAGCAGTTCAATTATTTTGCTTTTAGTGTTATGCGTACATTATATAGGTTACATCACAGCTGCTTAGCCTGCAGTGCTTAGAAACTAGCCAGGTGGGACTGGAACATCTGTGCTGCACTCAAACACCACCAGGGACAACTTCCAACATCTGGTGCCATTTCTGAATTGTCTTATCGCTGCAAGACATTCTGCCCCATCTGCTACTCTCAACTGGGTTAATTAAACTAGAACCATCTCCTTTTTAATAAATGGCTAGCAGTAATAAAAGGAACCATTCACTTTCTAATACATGTGTACTTGTATTTCTTTTTAATGTTATATTACTGTAGACATTGCCAGGAAGGCGGCTGTTCTTCCAAGGGGAAATGTCTTTTCTTGCTGACTGTGTAGCATATGATACAAAACATGAGAAGGGAATGCAAGGATGGTCTGTTTGAATTTTCAGAAATATAGCACTACCGAAATCCTTCTACCACCTTTTCATGAGGGAGAAGAGTTCACACCAAGTTAAGAAATTTCTTCAACACAAATTCTGAAGTGATCTAATAAGCATCTTACACATGTTTATATACAGGTTTTATACTGACTGCAACCTCATAATGAAAAAGGGTAAGATGAGCCAGTGAAATATCAAGCTAAAAAACTATTCTGTTCATGTTTACTTTGCCTACTGCAATGAACATTTTCAAATAATTTTTTTCATCACATGTGTCCTTACAGAGTTCAGAACAGGTTAATGGTTTGAGGGTTTATATCAGAATGAGCAGCACAGATGACATACTCTCAACCACATCCTCAAAAAAATCAATGCTCTCATGCTACGCCTATTATCCCTGGCCTGTTTGACAAAGTATCTAGGGATTAATTTAATGTTAAAAACAGAACTAGGTTCAAACCCAAAATAACCCCTTAACATTTTCAGTCCAGTCAACTTTTCCTTCACCTCTATTACCTGTTTTCAAATGAAACTGAGTTCCAGAGAGGTGGCAGAGCTTAAGATGAATGCACTAACTCTCTAAAGAAAGGTATCACCAGCTAAGATTGAAGAACCTCATCTCCAGTAACACAAAAAAATTACTTCCAGCAGGTCTAACCACAGATTCTATGTCTTCTCAAACAGATTGCTCCTTTATGGCAACCAACCGTCCCCCTTGCACACAAATTGTTGCTTTAATAATGTGTAACCCCCGCCAAGCCTCACCAACCTTCTTCCACATCTCTGCACCTGAAAACACAGAGATAAGCAAATTCTGAGTTCCCTGAATTCACATGACTTTCCCTGCCACTTTCTTCACAGGATAGATCAAAGGCTCCATTTGACCCTTTCCCTGTGTCTTGCCTGACACTGGGAATGTTCCCACACCCTGTGCTGCAAGGAACAGTGGTCATAACAAGTGACCTGCACGTGAAGGACAGTGCTAATCTTCCCAACATGAGCTATCCTCAAAGATTCCCATGCGAGATCTGTCACTACAAATGAACCTTTTCCATCTGCCTTCCCAGGTCAGCAAAGAGGTTATTTAGCAGGACCAGCTGGTAATACGCCTCTTCTCAACACCATTTCTAAATGCTGCTTTGGAAAAAGAAGAAAAAAGGCAGAAAGAAAAAAGGCTTACTACAGCAAAGAATCAAACTGATGAAAGATTCAAACACACTGTAATATGGAAGCTGCCATAGTTCTATTTGAAATATGGGAAGGCTCAATTTGAAGCAGAAACATCTATTGTCAATGTGATTTTATTTTTATACATAAAACCAAAAACATACACATATATATATAAATAAAACCAAAAAAGGCTCTAATCTCTTCTCCCATAAGAATTGGGTAGGAGAAGTTTCGATACTGATTTGGGGTAGTGGTTCTGATCCAGGATCTTAAAATTCCATGGACCTGTGATAACTGCAATGCACAATTAACACCTCTGTATATGAAGTTAATAAAATAGCAAATAACGCAAAATAAGTTGTTCCTTAAATTTTGGGGGCATTTGTGCATAAAGGAACAGATGCATGAAATGAATTTTATTTCTTAACCATTAGGAATTAACATATTTCAGAACAGACATATAAACTTTATCTACATTCCCAAAAATAAAAGTGCACAGAGTTTTAAAGATCTACCAGAAATAAGAAAGAAAAGATTGAGACAGATCTGAGATACTAAATTACCATCACAATTTCCCTCCCCTCCAATAGTTTTGGTGTATTTTATATTCTATTAAATACTTACAGGGGTAGCATTCTGGTAGCCTAGTGATGAAAGGAACTGTGTCACATAGAGTGCTCATAATCCTGGCTTTGCTCATACACTATAATAAAAATACCTGTATGATATATTACAGGGGTTCCCGCTACAATACACCCAGAAGTGGCATAACTTCAGATAGAAGTGAGTAAGAGTAGTCTTTACATATGCATGAACACAGCCACCCTGCCACACATGTGGACCTCCAGCCACTCTGCACTGCCATTTTTTGGTACAGTCTCATGTGATTTTACATTGTCTTCAAAACAAAGACTGGAGCTGAGTATCTGTTGTCCCCAAGATACACACATACACTTCTACAAACAATATGAATATGATCCCACATATACTAAGAGAAGTTGCTTATTTGTCATGGAGAGAAGTTACATGAAAGGTTTCTATCTATGAGAAGGCACATGCTCATATTTTGTTTGCTATTCAAAGGGATCTTTAAACAAAAATTCTGTCCACAGTTAACTCTCTCTACTGTGCCATTAGACCACAAGTGCATGGAAGTCCTTTTTCTATTCCATGCTAGCCACAATCAAAACTGTCAATATTAAGAACCCGTAAGCACAATAACAAGTCTTTAAAGTTTTAGGTTTCAGAAAGCAAACCAGCAAACCCCTGAACTCCTCTATCAATCCTGTATGCAACGCATTGAAATGTAACACACTCCTAAAAAGACACTGCATTTTGAGAGCGTAAAGGTAATTCCCTATGAAAGTTAATGGACTTAAAATTCAACTGCACATTTAGAGACTGAAGGGACGTGTTTCACAATGAATAATTTTACTTTTAGGTACCAATTTCTTTTTGGTATTAGGGTTGTAATCAACCAAGTGCCAAGACAAAAATAAGATAAAGAAACAAGTTTGCCATATATACTTTAGATGAAAGCGTATATAAAGATCATCCATCTCCAGCTGCCTAGCCTTTGAATTGCACTATGAGAAATGCTTGAATGTGAATGGATTGCGCTTGCTTTTAGAGTTAATTATACATAACTGCATTACAAACACAGTTTCTGACAGACTGATCTGGCAGTTAATCTTTGTGCTGCTAACATTTATTAGTCCCATGCAATAGCACATAACAGTACCTTGCTACAAAAGGTTCTAGGCAGCTCTAAATATTTTGAGTATTCATTTCTCAGTTTATCTACTACTCTATCTACAAACAAGCTTATCCTCAGAAATGGTTCAAAATATGCATTAAGAAAATAAAACCAAAATGTGCCTACCTGTTGAGACCGGCTGGCTAGCTCCATCAAACAACAGATCGACCAGGTCATTAGACGACTTGCTGCCAGAGGGTACAGAAGCCTGAAGAAGAAATCGCACAATAGATCTCATCTCATGATGTCATCACTCATCTTAAATGACATTGAGAAGTTCACTGGATTTTTTGGGTGTGTTTTGTTTTGGAGAAATGGCAGATTTGTCTTTGAAGCCAACAATCACTGGAACCTGGCTAAATTTCAAATCAAATAGTGAACAGCTAGTGGCTCAGGTTTTTTTCTGATAACTGAAGAACTTGATAACTTGTCAATAAGTGTGCAGGTTCAGAGAATCCTTCACACTTCAGGCCAAGATTTTATCTTTGCTTTCCTAAAGAGAGTAAAACATGGTAATGACTACGTTTAAAAAATTCTACATCTTAAAGCAATCACACAAAAAGGCATTCTGTAATTAAACTGTTCCATTGCCCTTGAAAACCACGATTAAACATTTTTGATAAAATAGTTCCCTTGAAGGCTGCATAACAAAAATTCTACCCTAAACTAGAAATTGTCTCAGAGGTTAGAAGAAAACTGTTTCCAAAGTCATGTTTTATTGTGCACTGCTGTCTCACCTTTGCTGTCGGCTGTGCAGTATGAGCAGCAACATTCTGTTCTGGACTTGCTTTATCCCCTGTATAATGTGCTGCTGCTCCCAAGTCAATGGTTTTTGAAGGATTTGCTGTGCGTTTGTGTCTGATGGTGGTAGTTTCTGTAGCTTGTGTAATATGAACATGTTTTGTTGTCACAGTCTCCTCTTCATCTTTAAATTCAGCTTTGGGAGATTTACCTCTTCTTGATTTTTCCTCATCACTGTCACTAGAAAAACAAAAGCGACAGAATACCATTCGTGATAGACTTCTCCGTTACTTAAGTGGACATTTGGCTTAAGCCACAAGAGTTGTGGTTACTGTAGTTCCTGGTAGCGATGGTTCATAATAAAAATACTGCTTCTTCCTACATTTGAGAAAGGAAATGTTTTACCCTTACATAATGCATCTACATAACACAGCATTGCACCTATTGTACAAAAGTGATGAAGAAAAGCAAGTTATTTTGTTAAATATTAACTGCAAGTCCACGGCAGAGGATAATAGGAAATCAGTGTTTAAATCCAGTACATTTAATTACCTTCTGACAGGAACTCCCCCACACATTATGTAACACTTGAGCAACAAAAAGTTCAGTTGGCAGGTCTGCTCAATACTTACACCAAGAGACAGAAAGCAGTGAACAAAATACAGGTACTATCTTTCAGGTTTCAAGAATTCCATTCCTATTTCAACCCATTTCCCTTTCCAGAGACACAGGCTTTTATATTCTTTAAAATATTTGTGGGAAAAAAAAATGTTTACAGAAATACGCAATCCAATGATACTATTCGTTTTTCTATCAGAGAGCACACATTTACTCTTAAAATGTAAAAGAACAAAAGTGTCACCATTTTAGACGAAAACTTTTTAGATGTTACTGCGTAATATTTGTTTAATCTGTTACATTTTCTACTTTTATATTTTAAGTCTTTCACAAACAAACCAATTGCTCCCCACCAACAGTCATGTTGCCTGTTATCATCAAGGTAAGGTTTGTACATAACAGTGAAAATTGCTGTGGAGAAAGCTTAAATATATTGAAACGTATTTTGAAATAGTAATTCCCTTAGCAACATAGTTGAAAGTGGAAGGTTTTTATATTTTAATAATGCATTAAAATACTAAAACTGCAAACTTTAAGAAAGGCTGCCCCTTTGTCAGTGGGAATATGACAGTAACTGCAATATACTCAGGAGGGTAGCCTTTGTTTTCTGTTAACAATAGTGGGCTTTTTGGAATACATTGCATGTGTCATTTCCTCTATGCATATTACCTACTCACCACTGGGGATGGCTCAATTCATTAACATCACTGAATACAAACGCTCACTCCCTTTTTTAATTTTTTATTTAAAAAAAAAATATAGCTGCTGGCCAACCTAGTGACTACCTGCAAAATGCAGGTACACAGACAAGATCTCAAATTGCATCCCCTAATCTTATCCTTCCAAGGCGCTTCAACCCTGACTGCAACAACAGGCCTACTGTTCCAGTTCTGGATTTCTGCAGGTAGCCTACCTACATGCAACAAATACATCAGAGTAAACCACTATTCACATTTTCGTTTGTGACATCAGGATTTTAATACAAGCCCCCAGAGAAGACCAATCTGCACATTAGCATGATACACATGATACATCCATCCTAAAAGCCTCGGAGGAGTGTGGATGATGTTGCCTTTTAGAGGCATGTTGAAAGTATCTAAGATCAGGACAATCACAATTAAGGCTCAGTCTCTTAAAACCTGCTGCAGTGTACTTCTTGTCATCACTACAGAGCCCACCTAGTCCACACACACATTCTGTCGGTTGAGGAAGTGACGGACAACCATCAAAGTCTGATCAATGGAGCTATTGCTACAGAACTGACAGAGATTAATCTCACTAATGTAAGAATGAAAAAAAGTGAGTCTGGTGATCTACAGCAAAATAAATGTCTAAAAGCTTTTGAGAAAAGAAATTAAACATACATGCCAGAAAGCAGGACAAATATTACAGTACTCAATTTTCTATGAGAACCTGTACTGCTTCCAAACTGTCTCAGGAGATCTGCTTTTTATTTTTCTTTAATGGTCACATTAACAAAAAAAAAAAAAAAAAAGAAAAGAAACATTACTGTTTAATGTTCCCTTTAAGTGTGTTTACTGTGCTCAGAATAGTAAAATTGCAGTGCTTCATCTGAGAATTGCAGAATGAACTTAAAAATAAGAATTATAGCTAGCATTGTACCAAATAATTAAAAAAACTTCTGCAAAGGAAGTACATGGTTGCAACTTCCAGAAACCAAAGTATGGATACACGTCCTTTTTCTTTGCTTTGAGGTTTTCATGGTACGGATTTTTTGAACAACATTCTTTAAGGCAGTAAAATAGTTTACTGATAGTTTGAGACTATCTGAATTACTACCCTACTCAAAAGTAATCCTTTACATGGAAGTTGCCTTTAAACATGACTGTTGCTTCCTTTTATAGGAGTACTAAAAGTTTTGCTTCCTTTCCATTGTTACCTGCATCAACCTTTCTGAATACTGGAGAAACAAGGATTGACAGAGTTTAAGAATTCTTATGAAAAAAGTGTAATGTTTCAGAAGAAACTCTGTATACCTGCAGGTAATTTAGAAAATAAAACTTCAGCATACAAAGCTAGACTCCGGGTAGCAATTGGTTTATTCACCTAAGAACTAACAAGCACCATGAAAGAAAACCAGAGGTTTTCCCACCCCACGGGGTACTGTTTCTGGTCTTCTCTACTTCCAAGGGGATATATTACTGGAAAAAAGAATCCAATTCCCCCACAGCAGTACTAACGTTTTTCGTCTAAAGAAAAAAAAGCAGACTAGGCTTCTCCAGAGTTAGCTGCATGAACTGCGGTTTCACTGAAATCTACTGTAAACTCAAGCCAGCTGTATCATAGGTTAAGTTCTTAGTTACTTCAAGCATTTTTTTTTTCTTCTATGCAAACTACAAGCTTTGCAAGTAGAGTCAGAAATCCAGAAGTTTGGCCAAGTTCTTCTGGTGTGTATATTGGAGGTAAAGATTGTGTCATCCAAATTCCATTAACCACTGTGAAGATGTATAAGTCACACGTATTCTTTGTGCTTTAAGACCTTTATTGGCTTTACAGTACTAAAGTAATAATGATTTATAAAGCTATTAAGATAGAAACAATAGAACATACAACAGCAGATTTGCCAGCTGAGCGAGTATCACCATTTAGCCACTTTTCCCAAGGAAAATGGCAACTTAATTCAATGTTATTATATAGCAGCAGGCTGCAAATAAACTAGCAAATTTTTGGAGGCTCCTTTTTTGTTTTTAGAAAAAAATTGCTGAAGTGTGAAAACACAGAAATGCATGGATTCCATGAAGTATTTACAAGAGAATGTTATGTTGTTGTGAGCTTAAGTCACATGATAATTAAAATTTCATGTTTCTATCCAGTTTCAATATTTAAATTCATACAGAATACAGTATTCTGTTAATATAACATGAATTATAAGGTTTGTATTTACAGTATCTCTAAGTATAAATAGACAGACATTCTATGACCTTAAGTTCAACCTTCTTAGATCCTTTGATGCCTTCTGTAGAAAGAAATCCCTTCATTTCAACACTCTGACAAAACACTTTCCAAAAGGAAATTTCAGGCTGATAGCCGAAGCAATATTAGAGAAGCCATACTGCTGCAACCTGGATTCCTTCTTATGGCAGGATAACCAGCAACTACCAAACTGGTTTTGCTCATATATGTCCTAAAAAATCCTCCTTTTATTTCAAGTCCTGAGTTTATTACTTTCATAAATTTCAAGACAAATACCGCACCTGACATGTACCAAAAAATTGAAGAAAAATAAAAAAGGGACAAGGGTTACAAGACTAAAACAAAAATGAAAAATGTAGTATTAGCCAGAGAAAAAGATCAGTGTAAGTTGGGGTAGAGATGTACAGTGGAGAAGTCCTCAAAATAAGCTGCTTTTTATAAAGATCAGACTGCAGAAAGGACTGTCTAAAACACTGGTGCAAAACTTTGTATCAGCACAAGTAAGAGACCAGGAGCCATTCAGAAATAAAGCAAAGGAAATAAGATAATGAAAATGTTTACTGTACATCCTCTACATGAAAAGTGGATAGTGAGCTTTACAGACATCATGTGACAAGTTGCTTTTGAAAGGTAAGTACAGAAAAGCACACAGCTATACCATTGTTAAACTTGAAATTGTTTACTTTTCTTCTGATCCCTTCTCTTTGTAGTCTATTGACAGTAAGTTCTAAGAGGGAACCCTGATGCGTGCAAAGAATACCAGTTTTATGATTTATTAACGCCTTAGCAAGAGGACCATACCGGGTTTTTCTCAGAAATGCTACCACTATAATTATTTGTTTCCGTGTCAAATTGCTTGGATTTTGTAATATATACACGTGTGTGCGTGTGCATTTTTATACAGAGATATAAAAATGTGTGTGTGAATGTATCTGAAGATATTCCTGTAAAAAATATTAATCGAGTCTCAGTGCAAATTTGAATTTTAAGTTGTTTCCCAAAGAGGAATTATTTTAACATACTTGAGCACTTTCTCTACAGCAATTTCAGATTCTGTTAAGTACAAATTTGATCTCCAGATAATAAAATTCAATGCCCCTGTTGAAGCGTGATGTATTTAACGTTCTTTCTGCAGGCAAAGCAGGGTAGGTTTTCTTCCTTACTGGAAAAATTTAATGGCCAGATGTAAAATACAACAAGTTTCTTGAGAAGGTTCAACTGAAATTGTTGGGGTTTTTTTTTGTGTGTGTGATATTTTGGGGTTTTTTTGTGTGGTTTTTTTTTTTTTTTTTAAAATAGTGAAATAAGTGACCTGCAGTCTGTTCTTCCTGAGATCAGCTCAGGGAAAAAGCACTGTGTCAAGGCAGGACTATGCAATTTTACATCTCCCTCTTCTTCGGTACTTCAGCATTCACAGTAACTGTAGGACAGTATACTGGCGCAAGGAAGACCACTGAATTGCTGAGACAACGAGAAGCTTAAGAAATTTCAGCCAAATTCCCTGCTTTGCTAGCAGCTATCTAAGCTAGGGGCAGTAATGGAAGGCAACCAAGAGCAGTTAACTATTGACAGAGCTACATTATTCCCCAAGGCTAGTAAGAGCTGCATAAGAAGTCCAGGAAGCAGGTATTGAACCCAAAAATGCTTTCATACAGACAAAAAGATGGCAGAGTATTGTAATTAACAACCACCTATGTCAAAGAGCTTTATAATAGCAATTTCAAAGAATAAATTCATGTTAAAAAACTCTAGTACCTGCACCTTTCTGGAGAATCTTCTCGATCTTTCCTTCGGAACTTGCTGATGGTATCATCGATCGTGCTTCCAATTTTGTCGCTTAGCTCACCTAACTTATCGCTGAATGGAAAAGCTGGTTTTTTATCCCATTCTTCATCCCATTTTGACTTGGGCTCAGGATCATATCTTTCACCTGTATAAGGCATTAAGATAAGAAATACTAAAGATAACAGAAAAAAATGCCTGTGGTCTTTTCGGAACCACTCTTAAGCCCTCCTGCCCTACATACATAAACCTTACAAGTTTTCAAAGCAAACTGAAAGCTCCCACAGTGCTGAATCAACACCATTACAGCAAGGCACAGCATGTAATGCCAATCGTTAAGTGGCAGGAATG
>NW_009232033.1:24549-33364 GCF_000690835.1 Fulmarus glacialis
AAAATCTTAATGCACTGCACAGCACATCAGGACACTGTTGGACTCTGCTGGAGAAGCACAAGAGGCACAACCAACCCTGGCTGCATAAGCAGCTTATCAGAAATGGGATGTACCCGTTTTGTAACAGTCACTTAATATGCACGATATTCCATTCTTGGCCAAGCTGTGTGCTCAGAGGTAAATCAATGGTTTTTTATACATAAATCTTAATGCACTGCACAGCACATCAGGACACTGTTGGACTCTGCTGGAGAAGCACAAGAGGCACAACCAACCCTGGCTGCATAAGCAGCTTATCAGAAATGGGATGTACCCGTTTTGTAACAGTCACTTAATATGCACGATATTCCATTCTTGGCCAAGCTGTGTGCTCAGAGGTAAATCAATGGTTTTTTATACATTCACATTTATACATTCACGAACACATAAAAGCGTAGTACTAAAATATTGAAAGACATAAGTGTGCAATGCATGATAACTTTCTGTTCTCTCTTTTCCACACTCGGTGATTAAAAAACCTTTTAAAGAGATGAAAAAAGAAGAGGCAGTAAAGCAACTCACCTTTTCAGCAGCCACTGAGTACCCTGAACATCTTTACTAAACACTACTATCAAGAAATCAAAAACATTTTTTTGCTAATCAAGTATTCAAGACCTCCATACTGGTATCTGAGCTTACAAACAGCTGACAGTTTTACTTGAAATAAGTACATTTGCTGTACAATCTCATTAAGAAAGTTTAAATAGCTTAAGCCTGGGTTAGTTTATACACACCCAGCCAATTCAAGTTTAATTTAAAAGAAAAAAACCAACACTTACATTTTAACAAAGACTTAACTATCAGAAGCACAGCACATTTTACTAACTTGTATTGTGATCTTGTATCAGACCTTCTGCTGAAAATATAGGTATATAAAACAACCCAATATAGCTCAGTTTCTAAACAACACTTTTAGATGAACATTTTCTATTTTGGGCCATCACACACATGAAACAAGGCATTTTTTTGTACTTTGAAAAATGTGAAACACTGGTTAAATTTTTTTTACTTAAACTGAGTAAAATTGAGTAGCACAAAGGAAGAATCGTGAAAAATTAATTTCTTCAAGTTACATACAAATTATATTGTAGCTCAGGTAATGTTCAAGATGTATTCAATTAAGCCAGTTTTAATAAAAAGAAAATTATGGATTCCAGCACTACAAGGTGCAAAATTTGAGTTATATCTGTCCAATAATCTCATATACCAGAGGATGTATTTTCTTACTGAAGAGATAAGGCAAGCCTCCAATGCTATTTGTTTAGATCCATAAAGGATAGACAAACTTTTTCAAAGTAGAGAACCTGTTACAAATCAGCGAGATACTCAGTGAGATCTTTATCATTGAAAAAGGAGAAATTGCTAAGAAATGTACTACTCTTAAATTCTGCAGGAGAATAAAATGGCCTTATTTCAGTTTATGTCAGGCTCTCCAGCATTTCAATGTAGATTCCATTAGAGGGTTTCCTTGTACGATAAGAATTTTAAAATAAATAAAAAAATCCCGAGAGCTTGGTATTTTTAGGACAAAAAGAACTAAGAAAAACTCTGAAAATACAAGCATTTTATATTTAAATAACTAGAATCTTTTAGATTAGAAGTCTGATCTGGGATAAAGTTTGTTTTGTGCTGCTAGAAAGATTTTTTTTTTTTTACTTTACTCAACAAATGAAGGGATAATTAAAAATCCTTTACCATAAAAATGAAATACAAGACAAAGCAGATAGTCCTTTAAATTAAAAAATTTGAACGATAACTAAAGAGCATATGGAAAAAGACTTCTACCCAGCATACAAGGATAGATCACGACTCTGTACAGAGCAAGTCAAAAGATAAGCTCAGTGAAAGAACAGAGGGACATGTACTTAAAGCACAAATGCAGTGACTCATAAGTACTTCCTAAAAAGAGAATCACCAGAATTCCAAGCAAGTAGCAAAAGCCTAAAAGAATATAATAAAACAAGGCATATCCTGCCATGGAGATAGAGATTTTCAACTACTCTGCATATGAGGAAAAGGGAGAACAGAGGAACACAGAGAAGTAACCTGTCAAAAACAGAAGAGAGCAAATCTAAGTTTAAGGCTCACAGTGAAGGAGAGTAAAAAACATACATAGCACCAGAGGGGGACAGGTGAAGTTTAAGTCTGCACAGTTACTACTCAGATCTTATACCAAACCCTTCTCTCAAGGAAGTCACTGACTCTAGCAAACCACAGCCTTGTGCCATTGTGACTTGGGGACTCATCCCTTAACAAAAGCAGCCAAGGATTTACTCAGGCCAAAGAAAACACAGATAAACATCTCAAGATTGACAGTTGGATCATGGATGACACACTGGGATACATTAGACATAAAAGCCAGTTCAAGCTTAGATCCCTGCTACACATTATGGCGGGGACTGGGCAGCAAGGAGGAAGCTGCACACTTGCACTTGATAGGCAAAACGTAGTACTGGTTGTGTGCCTTTATCTAACCAAGGCTATCAGAGAAAACTGTGTCCTCTCTAAACAAAGACAAACTGATGGCATTACATGCTCTAAGGCCAAGATCTTACACACACTATGCTGAAGATGCAAATAGCCTGACAGAACTCATTGCACACATGAAGAACATCGGTCGCCTCAGCAAAATGGGTGAATTATTTCCAGAAGCAAGGGTACATCAGACTACCTGTCAACAGTATTCAGATGTTTTTTTTTCTTTGTGGGTTTTTTTGTTTGTTTTGTGTGTGTATGCTTTTAAATAAAGGACCTTAGTAATGAAGGTCCTATCGCAAGGATAGGACTGGCTGGATATAGGACTGGCACCTTGTGCAACGATGGCTGAGATTGCTGATGGCCGGATGCTTTAATTTTTGGAATTTTGATTTTTGAAAATCTGATGGCAGGTTTTCCGATTTTTTATGAGGGAGCAGATGACCAAGTGACCCTTCACACGTCTTTTTTTAAATATATAATATACATATTTTAAATGCAATTTTTTTTTTTTTTTTTAAAAATGAAAACTTTAGAACTTCTTTTCTTGTGTTAAATATGACCTCTTCACTGGCAGCTACAATGCCCTAGGATTTAGGGATGAGCACTGGTGCACCAAATTTCCAGCCTGCATACGGGTCTGCTGTGCTGTGCAACCAACATCCAGCTGTAAACTTAATACGTCTACACAGAGTAAATTTGGTATTACCTCTGGGAGCCCAAATGAAAAGTTTAGAACTTCTTTTCTTGTGTTAAATATGACCTCTTCACTGGCAGCTACAATGCCCTAGGATTTAGGGATGAGCACTGGTGCACCAAATTTCCAGCCTGCATACGGGTCTGCTGTGCTGTGCAACCAACATCCAGCTGTAAACTTAATACGTCTACACAGAGTAAATTTGGTATTACCTCTGGGAGCCCTCCTTCGAAAAGCACATGGGACCTATAGTACTAATCAAACAAGATTTTAAAAACACACAAACTGACACAGTAATAACTGTATTGGTAAACTCCTGACATATAAGTTCCATCACTTGCAAGGTATTTAGTGCATATATTTAAAGTCAGTTCTGACAGACATCAGAATCCATACAGATAATCCACATATATCTTTCAAGTGTCCAAACAGTATTACTTGGGAAATCAAAGAGTTTAATAGCATATAATATCTACATTGTTTCACCCAAACAGTATTACTGCCTTAAAAGCCCTAACCCAAATTAACCAATGGTTCTAAAGGAGGTTGGCAGGAGTAGGTGAAGCAATTCTTGTTCTGTGGTGGGTGGAAAGTATCATCACTTTTTTTTTTTTTTTTTTAATTAAAGACTGACTAAGAAACCCTGACTTACAAGGGCGTTTATTTATCTACTTCTGCTACAGCAGCATTCATTTCACAATGAGACCCTGCCCATGGATAAAACCAAGCCAGGTAAGTTTTGGCTACACCAATGCATTAATGTCACTTGTATAAGTTTCTAGTTAGCTTATTATCTAAAAAAGATTAACTTAAAGATTTTTGAAGTAATTTAAATTTGTATGTGGGGGAAAATGTGCCAGATTTCTTTTAAACACCACCACTGGCAGTTAAAGAAATATAAAGAAAAAGCATCTAAAGGAGCATCTTAGAAATTCCTTAAGTTATCTGTGTTATCTAAGCCAAGTTAAAGAGTCAAGGTTGCCAATCCTTGACCAAGAAAGCCTAGTACTCACTGTATCTGAACCCTCCAACACTGTCCGAAGAAACCCCAATGTATTTGTCTTTGTTCTTCTTTGCTTTTTTCCTTTCTTCCCGAAGTCGATCATCATCTTGAGCAAATTCAACCATTTCTTTTACCTTCTGGCGTATGTTTATACCTTGGTCTTTGCCATTTTCATCTGTATAAGTAATTCAGAATAGAGACAATGGATGGAAGAAGGGGGAAAAAGGGAAGAAAAAATAAATCAGAGGCAGCAATACGGAACATCAAACTGATAAGAAAATTTGAATTATGAACACAGCAGTCAGAAAAAGATCTTACGACTACTAAGGTCCACTGCATTTGTTTAAAAGGGACCAAATATTTCGTTTCAACACAAATTTTCATCCTTAGATAAATGATAGTTTTCACTGAACTATGTATTTAGAAACATCTAACTGCTGCTGAAACACTGAAAAGATTAACAAAGACTGAGACAGAAATTATATTCTCCACTTGAACAATTTTAACCCTTCAAAATATAACCCCTTTTCCTCAGTCTTTTTAGTACAGTTTTTGCAAGTTTAACTGCAAGAACTCAGTCTTATTGCAAAACTGAATTTTTTAAAAAATTGTTTTCAGTTGGTATGTACTACAAGCTAAATGCGCTTTTTTCCCAGCCTTTTTCACATTCAAAACACACACTGGCCTTGCTGCCTTTGCACTGTAAATATTATTTGGTGGGAGGAAAAAAACCCAGCTTCAAACAGATGTGTGTGTTTTGGAGCTCTAACCTTTTCTTCCCATATGATTAAAGCTATTCCTTTACGGACACCACAGGGGACCAGTCTCTAATATAAACCCGAACACTCATGTTGTGTTGGTTCTGTTGTTATTAGCCAGTCTTTTCTGCAAGTTCTTGTCTTCACTAATTAATACTCTAGGGTCCCACGTCTTGGATTCTGCACTCTTCACACAACTGGCAACAGTCACATTCTAATTAGACTGGGGAAGCTTCTAAGCTGGTTCAGGTGACTGACAACTCCAACTACTGTTTTAATTTGCTTATAAGATTTTTCTATTGCTCACCTACAAAGTGGTAATTTTCCAGGGATCGCAAATCATAAATGTGTTCTCTGGCACTTGTAACAACACGCTCTGATCCATTCCTTATGAGGTAAGCTAGGAGCAGCAAAGACTATAAAAATACAAAGCACCTTATGATTGCATGAACAAAAGCTCTATCTTTTTTAAAAAAAAAAAAAAAGGCGATAGAAAAACCAAACCTACACCCCTCCCCAAATTAGTAAGTAATAAGACTTTCCCCTTTTAAATAAATTCTTATTATTTGGATTCACACAGGAAAAACACGTTTTCCCCACATGCACCTTTTGCTTGTTAGAATATCAAAACTGTATTTGTCAAACTCTAATTTGTTATTACTAAATCACAAGTAGTTACCTTCATCAGCTACTGCTTATTTTAAAAGACGGCAGTAGTAATTTAAGAGAAAAAGTTAACCCTGCTGAATGAAGCAATTTTTTTTGCCTCTTTTGTTCACAATTTTCCAATGGTTTTCACTGAAAAGTAACCCCTACAAAAATATAAGAGTTCTGCAGAATATTGTGCAGAATGCAATGGATATACAAAACTGCATTTCAGGACAATTTTAAGCAAGCGACAAAACAAATGAAGTCTAAATAGTACTTTAATTGCAATTTTTTATGTTGAGGATTTCTATCTAGAAAAGAAAAAAATAATGCACTTTCTCGAAAGTAGTGCCTTCGTGAGCTGAAACTATCATTGTATTTCAACCTATCCAAACCTGATAAGCAATTCCAAGCAGTCTTTATAACATTAAGTAGTTATGTGTGATAGCATTAAATATTAATTTATATTGTACTTCAGGGAAAACAATTACTATGAATACAAAACATCAAGCACCTTTGAAAAGCACAAACCATGCCTTAGAATTAATTCTGTCTTGTTACAATCCTGGCATCAAGAAAAACAAAATATAAGCTAGTCTAATACATCAATTCTAAAAAATGAGGTTATATTTGCATAATTCAGTGAACATTGAACACCACTTTAAGTGCAGCATGATATAATCTTAAGCAAAAAGTTTCTGTACCATGCTAATTAGCCAAAGACAAGAAAAATGCAAATGATTCAGTTCTTTTTCCAAAATGCAAGTAGGACATAAAAGCCTCATATGATAAGATTTGCAAGAAAATTTGGTCCACTCAAAATGGGCCAAAACTACATTTTTTAGGGAAATGTAAACTCTACAATTTTTAGAGAATTATGAATTGGCAGAAAATTAAGATTAGTTTCCATTTTATTTCAGGTATTCTAGAATTCCTTCAAAAACATTTTCCTGATAGCACAGTAACTTATCATCTACTTCTCATGAAGCACCGTAACAACTCCTTTGGGTAGATTCAAAATGTGAATGCTACTCCAATACTTGAATATCAGCAAAATGTAATTGCTCTATTATGTTCATTAAGCAGCATCTTAGACACACTTCTAAAACCAGAAGTTTTTCGTTTTTTCCTATATAGCATTTGAAAGACATCTTTGACTTCAGTAACAGAATTATAAAGCATATAGTTAGGAAAGAAATTACAGATTGCTAGCGGAGTAAGTGATATAGCAGTATCTAAACAAGACACTACATCAGAACATTATATTAGCAACAAGCATTACGTCCTTTGCAGACCAACACAAAGTCTTGAATACTTCCAGTTCATATACATACA
Organism: Fulmarus glacialis; assembly: GCF_000690835.1. Classification (NCBI taxonomy): domain Eukaryota; kingdom Metazoa; phylum Chordata; class Aves; order Procellariiformes; family Procellariidae; genus Fulmarus; species Fulmarus glacialis. The sequence goes on from NW_009232033.1 coordinate 31,505, forward strand.
CACCTTATAAACTCTCCTCCAGTTCTTTTTATTGTCTTTCAGCATTCGAGTCCAAAGCATGTTCATAAGTTCTGGAAACTGTTCATACATAAACGTAGCCCTAAAGAATTAAACAAAAGGAGTAAAGAAATTTTATTCTCCATGGTTTGCCACAATACCTTGTTAAGACTCAGGGCTGACAGTAGATGGCAGGCTTGATCTAAGCCCATTCACATTTGATGACATTACAAGGGAATAAGCTAGCCCTATTTCTTACTCATATAGAAGTAATTTACATACCAGTACTACAAAAGAAAAAAAGTAATTCTAAAAATCTGAGGCAGTAAAAGAACCTTCACTAATTTATAAAGAAAATGTTTAACATATATACCCTAATAATCACTATAACTAGTCAAACATGCAACTTCCAAACTCATTTTAACAGAAAAAAGTTCAAGGAAGAATTTGACATGCTTTGCTCTATTTGGAAAAGTCACAAGAAACCAGTTTGAAAATAAACACTCCAAAAAAGTCAGATATATTGAAAGAATTATAAGACTACATAAATAAAAATCAAGAATTTCAAAAATACTTTGACTTCATCTTTTGTTTGACAGTTTTCAATACATTATAAGATTATACATTAAAAAAATAAGACGTGATTTACAGCAACTTCTCAGCATTATCAGTCAGCATACCACAGAGTTGATTTAGCAGCACGTTTCACATTCCTGTATAAAATGTACCTTTCTTTTCTTCATCACTGAGCCAAATTATCACTTACTTGGCAATCTCTCCCATGAGTTGCCCTGAAGGTCCCCATGGATCATCATTGGTTGCTTCTCGAACCTTAGACTCTATTTCTGAATAATTCATAACCACATTGGTGCTGCAAAGGAAAAAAATTAACACACATGAAGATTAACATCAAAACTGAGAAACACATGAAAACTTAATAATGACAGTAGTGCATATCTCACTTAATGAGATACCTCTACAGGGTGGGAAAGAAAACATCTTTAGTGCAGAAGTTACCCTGAGGACACTATACAACACATTTAAGTTATCTTTAAGAAGGTTTTACTATTCTATTAGTCTTCAAGAATACAGATGAGAAACTAGGGATTACATTACAGCTGGATTCAGTCCAGTAAAAATGACTTTTGGTCAAATTAAAATCCAAACTGAACCACTAGAGTCAAAGCTGATAGCTTCCCCAAGTAGGTATGGTTTGCTTACAGGTTTGTATCGTGTATAGTTATTTACAAGAAGCTTTATAACTCAATCAGAAGCAGATTTTTTTGGAATGATGAGTGCTACAAGAGAAACTCAAGAATATCTGTATCAAACAGGTTTTAGTTTAAAAAAAAAAAAACAACACAACACACAGAAGACTGAAGTAAGAGAGATAAGATTCACTAGGAAGTCTGTTTCCTAGCTTGGATTTATTTAATTAAGGGAAAACAGCAAAAGAAGAAAAGCTGCAGTGCACTCTGTATTACGATTAAAGCAATGCAAATACTATAAGGAGCTCAGGCTGTCTCTAGGAGAGTTCACAGAAAAACAAAACTTGGAAAAAGGAAGCAATTTTTCTGTATCAGTTACATTAAAGTAGTCAATATGTGATTTTTTTTTTTTTTGAATTAATCTCTCAAACTGGCAACGTTCAACTATAAGCCCAGCAACCTCCTCTGTGCCCCTAAAAGCATCTAGATACATTTGATAACACAGTAATTTTCCTTATATTTTAAGGTGAGTGAGGCCCAAATCATCATTCATACAGAGAATGTTTGAAAAACAGCTCTCTAGTTATGGAGCAATATAGCACACAATAGTAATGAAACATCAGTAAAAGGAAACCCAGTGGCCTCTGCTTTCCCT
>NW_009232033.1:33378-58589 GCF_000690835.1 Fulmarus glacialis
GTGTATTTGAAATAACTTAGAAATTACATGTTTACACCTATTGTATCAAAAGATTTAAAATTTACTTAACTGTTAAAAGTACATCATACAACTTGTTTCAGAAGCCAAAACATCACCTGTAAGACAACTGTGTTCAACATACAAACCATACCCTAAAGTCAAATTGATTAAACTGTAGGAGAGATCTAATGATCTTATAATACAACATGGAGAAGGTGTTTGCTGCTTAAAAGCCTCCTCTGAACCTTAAAGGACTAGAAGAAAAATCAAAATGCTTAATAGTCATCCCTCCATCCATGCAGGAGTTGGCACAAAGCAGCATTCAAGCAACACCCGTTCAATTTTATTTGGCATAAGGATAGCAAAGATCTTGGAACTGGGAGTTATAAACAGCAGAAACAAGAATGAGATCTCCTTAAGTCTGAAAGGGGACACAGAAGGTAATTGTTAAAACTGAATAAAATTCCTAGACTTAATCTTGGATTCTCAGCATGAGAATAAAAAAAAAAGATTCTGATGCATGATTTTATTCAACTTTGTGTCCAAAGATAGCATAAGTTACATGGCTGAATAAATAATCAGCAAGCTAACAGAACCTACCTATATTAAAAAAAGCATGTAGGAACACAGCAGTAGTTATGAACAACAGCAATTAAGATTTTACAAATTCATTTATGCTAAATGCACCTCAAGATTCCATTTCTGACATTTTCTTTACCATACATACAAACATAAACTAATACCATCTTTATTTCCCATATACATGGAACATTTTAAAAAAAAAAAACCACCATACTTCAACCCCAAGCTACAGGCTTTAGCGCTTTGCAGCTTTCAGCACACTAGTCCCCTTGTCCGAAGCAAGGAAAGGCAAGGAGTTGAATGGAAAGGTTCTGTTTGTTTTTATAACCCCTCCTTAAGCGCTTGTTTTAGAGACTTGATGGGGAGTTGGGGGGGAAGCGTAAAATGAAGTATTTCCTTCGTGTCTTAGAGCAAAGAATTTAAGATTGGAAAATGCATGAAAAGATGCAAACTTACTGTAAGAAAAAAAATGCCAGCATTAACTATGGAAGAGCTCAAAACACATGGCTAAAGCAGCACCGGGGTTGAAAGGGGGAAATGGAAGGAAAACAAGGGAAATTCAGCAATGCCAAAAGAAAGAAGAAGGTGCAGTTAAACCCCTCTAAGTACAGAAACTTGCTCTATTTCTAAAACTCTCCTGCAGTAAAGTTACTGTTCTCAGCAACTAGGAGAAAGCTCTTTTATAAATGCCAAGATGAGATCTAATGGCACAAAACGTTCCAAACCAAAGTATCTTTAAGCCGCATTTAATTCAGCAACAAATGTAAACTTCAAGAAAAAAAAAAACTGTTGTATAGTTTGGCATCATTCCAGGTCACTTAAAAATAACCATTTCTAAAAAGGTGGAAATACAGTTTTATTCTTCCTTTCCCATGTTTTCTATGGCCCTCATTCCATGCCCTACCCATGATTCCTGTGACCTTTGCAACAAAAAAATAATTTACGTCCAGATGTGAAGGGAAAAAGTGACTAGCTTGATTACCAAGACTTCCTGCGATTGATATAAATGTAATATCCGAGGACACTTTCAGACACCAGGGGGGGCTCTCTGATTAGTTTATACTGGGCAGCTTCCAGGGAATCGTGCTGGCTTGCATGGGCACAGTCTGCTTTGCAAACAAATGGACATACAACAGCCAAGACTGACAGAAAGTATCTTCGTAGTCAGTGTTTAAAACACCCTATTATCTGCGAGACTGCATTTGGATTTACCCCGGATCGCCAACTGAAACCCTGCACAACTGGAATCTTGCGACAAGCACATTTACAGAAACTTTTGACATGGACTAAGACATTAAACACATGAAGCACATTTTGAAAGTTGCATCCAAAATAAAGGCACACCAAATAAATAAATAAATGGGTTGACATTAACATTACAAACTGTTGCATTCTTTTCTGTTTGTGTCTTACATTTCTTTTCAGTTTATTAAATCATAGACTAGTGTCAACAGATGATTTTTACTCTTTATTGTACCCCTTAAAAATTATTTCAGTATCGTTTCTTTTAAAAAAAAAACTGTTCAGAAAAGCCAAGAGAGGGCACTGTCACATCTCTATGAAACAATAAGCACGGTAATGGTGAACAAAACGTTAGATTTTAATTTCTTGCAAGAGAATACTCAACTTCAAATGTTTGCATCTACAATTTATAGCAACATTGAATGGGCAGCTCAAGACTGAGACTAAATGGTAATGGTGAGCAAAACGTTAGCTTTTAATTTCTTGCAAGAGAATACTCAACTTCAAATGTTTGCATCTACAATTTATAGCAACATTGAATGGGCAGCTCAAGACTGAGACTAAATTCCTCCATGTGAATAAACGGACATTGCTAGTGAAAGCCAGCGAGTAGTAGTTATAAGTATCTGATCACCTCCAACTGCCTCAGTGAAGGCCTTAACTTTCAGAGTGAAGATTTTTCATTGTTCAGGACCACAAGGTGTTCTCTACAGACTCATAGGCTGTAACTGAAATCAAATCAGTTATCTGTTAGGAGATTATCATCACTTATAAAAATATTACACAACTATAACTATACTGCTTCTAGTAATAGCTTCCAATTGGCAACATTACAACCAGTTTTGTTGTGCCTGAACTAATTACGCCACATCAATCACTGCTAGTTCCACACTGAAAAAATAAACCCTAAATCTCTCTATATCATATCCCTTGAAGTAGGAACACTTTGGAAACATGGATGCGGAAGCACAAGGCTCTGAACACAGTCAGCAACAGAAATGGAAGGAGTCTATTTTCTCAGCTAATCTCTGCTCTAAAATTAACCACCAAACTAAGGTTAATCCTCAAATAACATTTCATAACAATCATTTACATATACTACTAGCAAACCTGCTAAACAAAAAGGTGCAACAATTTTTGTCTTTGTTCACTTGATTCAACACTTCGGTTAGAACCTTGGATGCGGCATATAGCACTAGTAAGAGTAAATAGTTCAATATCCACGGTCTTCCCAAAAGAATGCCACACAGTTAGATATTCCCACTTCATGTTCCCCAGCATCTCCTGTCTCTTCCAAACTTTTTCCATGGTTGGTGGTGTTCTGTTCCCTCATCACCCTGACAATACATTCAAGTGCATGAAATCACAACTCATAAAGGAAGCTTACAGTTAACTGCTAGATTTTGGGAGCAATGTTCTTTTGAAGGAAGTATTCCTAAGATAAACGTTCATCGGGAAAGGAGTAGAGAGCTATATCTCACAAAGTTTCAGATCTTCAGATCATGTAAACTTAGCATTTCGTATTAATGCTCAAACAGCAGAGTCTTAAACATGCAGAAACCTTTAAATAGCATGTGCATAGAATACCTGCAGCGGAGAAAATAAGTGCCATGAGAAAAGAAGGTATTTATACATTAAAGATAATGAAAGAATAATAAATATCTATCCATCCATCCATCCAGAATGGAACTTACTTTAAAACGTATTAAGGAATCAGAAAGCCTAACAGATCTAGTCAATGCTTCTGCACAAACTTAAAAGCCTTGAATATGCCCTGGAGCAAGAGTCAGACCACTCCATTAAAAGCACCATTAGGATTAGAGTTGCTATTGATGTGGATGGTGTCGCTGAGGACGGAAGTACAATTCTGGACATTAGATCCACAGAAGATTTGTGAAATGCCACATCTAATCTTGTGAAAACTAAAATAAACAGAAGTCACCGCGAGGGCACATTACAACAGTTTCTTTATAGTGATGATAAAGGTATTGGATTGGACAGGGTAAGCCTAATTAGAAACACTTCTCAAACCTCTGGGAAGCTGCCCACTGTGCCGAGGGACTGAGTTGCAGGAACAAGAAACCTGGTTACACAGTTAAAATTTTTTTTTTTCAATGTATATTTCAAACCAATTACAATATCATGTATACATGGGACTCCTATGTGCATAATATTATGCCTTTAACTATTACTCCAAGGACATCACTGGATTATGCACCTTCTGTTTTCCTTTTTTTAATTTTACAACTGGGAACACTAAAATACTAAAAGCTGAGATGAGAAACTTTCTACATTTTACCACCATTAACAGTTTCCAATGAGACACCATTCTGCAAATATCTGTTTAAAGACTAAGTGCAGAAGAAAAAAATTCAGGTGTTACACACATGTATGTCTATCATACATATAGTTTGAACATTAACGCTATTCAAACAAATAGCAACACTAAAGAAATTTTTTTTTTTAATAAAAAAAACTAGTCTCTTGGAGGGGGAGGGCTCTGGATGAACAGAGGACAATAGAAGTTCTGTTACTGTACAACACCACGTAGTGTGGTACCAAAGTCTTGCAAGAAACAAATATTTTAACCTTTTGTTATTTAAGGTGCCAAAACAGACACAATATAATTTTATCTTTTAAATAACTATGTGTTTAGCATTATCCTTTCAACAGGCAGTCTCATGTACTAATACTTTAATCTCATTCTTTCTCTAATTTTATTAGCAGCTTCTTTATTTTTAGAAAGTCTTCTCCACATTTCCTATGACTTTCACAGTGAATAAAAGCAAAGCAAACTTTAAATTTGGTCCACTACAGAACAGATATTACTGACTCAATAAAACCTCATACCTCACTTGGTGACACAGCAAAGGAGATTGTTACTGTAACAGTCTCTAAAGTCCACATGGACAAAACCTAATAAGACTACACTTGCACAGCTCTACGTTGTGCTTCTTGGATTTAAAAATGAATAGATTGCATTGTCCAACCAGAAAGGACCATAAACAGCATCTGAAAAATAAATAGGTAAGAAACCACTGAATTACAGCATAAGGAAAGTTTGCTTTAACTCTAACTGAATAAGGAAGGACATACGCAGCTGGTTCATTTATTCATCTTGCATATCACCATCTAAACATTGCTATGATTTTTATGGAAAGGCACATAGATAAGAACAGGAATGTTTTCTCATACAGATGGTTTGTTACCAGCGTGGTGGTAGCTTCAATGTAAACCTCTGAACAAAGGCAGCAGTAACGTACATCTGTAGGCTGAGCTAATGCTCTGCTTCTACAGTTAAAGTGCTGGCTTTGTCTTCCAGCAGCTTATTTTCTCCTAACAGTTGGGTTGTCTGCTCCCTTTCAGCTGAGAAGCTAGCAGTCTTCCACTGTAAGACAAGATAGGGACCCACTAGCTATTGTTCATCTGATCCATGGTGCATGTTTTAGGAATACTATCCAAACACAACAGCAGCAATTCATTTTCAGATTTCCCAAAAATCAGTACAGGGGCTGACAACTTAAGGCAAAAAACATGTATAATGTAGCTTTGCTTTTAGACGTTTGAGACTGCATCCGTATTTGTTTTTTAAAAAAAAGAATGAACAAATGCACTATAAAATAATGAGCAAAGTGAACATTCAACATCTGGAGAAGAGAGAAGGCAGACCCCAGTAACATTTTCACAATACGCAGTTATCTAAAAGACCCCCACCCACAGACACACATGCATTTAAGACGAAGCCTTTGGAGCAGAGGAAACATGCTATCTTATGCCCACCATTCATCTTCTATGAGTCATGCATCTAAACTATTTTTAGTATCTAGATTAAAAGGTTCCTGTAAAGCAAGATTAGAAAAAGATGGAAAGGTTTCTGAGAATGCTAAAAAGTTATTTTAATATTAAATGATCCATTTTTAAACTATGTGCAGAAGTTAATTTCAACTACCGAGAGCACATAGTAAGTAAAAAACCTAAACAACTCGTCTGAGTACACGGTATGTCTCCCCCACTCCCAGGTGTGGGAATTTTGGCATCTATTAAATTGTTAATTAGTTTCCAGAAACATTTTTTCCAATTAAAAAAAATCATTTAATACTTATCCATCTGGGCATGAAATACTTTCAACAGAGCATTTGAATTGGTGAGCTAAAAAAGAAATGATCCCGATCCGCAGAGCACCACCTCCCAAACCACTAGGGACCAGCACACCATGCAAGAAGCACCTCGCAAAAAGGGCATCATCTACTAACTTCACTTATTTCTGTTAGCATCACCTCCTTCAGGCTCTGAGGGGTTAAAGCTGATCACTGGTCCAAACTGTTTCAAGAAACTGAAAGGATTTAAGACAAAGTCAAACCGAAAGATGCATTTCAGCACCAGATTTCAACTGCCCTGTGACAGTCTGTCACTACCTTAGAAAGCTCAACATGCAGACTGGTTCAGAGCCAGAGGACAGAAGTAAGACATCATTTATCCACCTGTTTTCCCAAACAATATAATGGACACTCAGGAATTTATGTACCTAATGTTACTAACAATTATTCAGAGAAAAATATACTAATTGCCTTCAAAATAAAGATGGTGCTGCTCTTCCCCCCTGTGAATTCGATATTCAATCTCAGCCAGCATCTCTCTCCTTGCTTGGTGAAGACAAACTAACTAAAAAACATGTAACAAACTTAATGCATTTTCATTTTGCTCCTGTCAGTAATGTCACTTTTGTTATAAAACATGCAGCTTAGATTTAGAGCCCTACAGATGAAACATATGGATACCAAATATGAAGCCAGCAGTCCACATTCAACGAAGAAACAGATGGGTACCCATCTGCCAAAATGCCTGGTGAAATACCTCAGGTTACACAGAGGTAACAGCACAACATTAGCCGATACTTGACCGTTTGAAGTTACTTATTTTTAAGCCACTCCTCAGAAGCATTACAAATATGACACCAGTCAATTTAGTACATGAATACCAGGTATTATTACAGACCTTCTATGCAAGTTGCAATTATGCTCTTTCTGACCAACGATACCATCTCCATTGCAGTACAGTAGGATCTGAAATACATTTTCAGCTTTTCAAGTTAACAGTTTCATAATTTATGTGGCAGATGTGCAAGGCAAACTGCACAGAAAGAGATAAGCCAAGAAAAACATCCTGATGGCCACAAATGAATTACGACTTGTGGGAGGAAGGAACTATAAAGCTATTTCCTGTGCCTTACAACTTCTAATCACAAAAGACTACCAAGTAAACAAGATAACCCAAAATCCACCACACACACACTTTCAAAAAGAACAGTGACTTTAAGAATTAAATTGAAACCTATTAGAGAACTTAGAAGATCTCTCATTTATAGAAACACCACTGCACATTGCTGAAGTCTTCCCTTTCAAAGTTCCCCCCCCCTCAAAAGTTACCCAATTGCAGCTTGCTATATTCTTAATGTTTTTGTAATTGCTATGCTACAAGCTGAAGTAGTTTTTACAGATGTTGGGAACATGAAGCAACTAATTACATGGTAGTTTTAAAGCCTATTTGTGCAAGGAACGAACACTTCCCCCCCACGTTGATTTAAGACTGATTTCATCTCTCCTACTGCAGATTCCTTGGAGTATGTAAGTGTTAATACTTTCACATTCTTATATAAAACCATCCCTTGTGGTTTACACCAACAGATACATGGCTGCTTTAAATATCTTAATTTGCCAAGAATTGTAGAATGGCAATATGTGGTGGCAAATAACTTCTCAAACTCACTGAGGATTTTGCCATGCTAATACTATTGATCATGGCTTTGTATACCTTTATATAAAGTATTTCTTCATCTAAAGCCCAGGCCCATTCCTTTATTTCCTCATTCTTTATGGGATGTTTTGGTTCTAAACACCCACTGTAACATTCTTCACTTAGCATCCTCTAATATTCAACAATTAGATTATCTCCACTTCAAATACACATTTCCGCAGTTCCATTTTTAAAGGCTTAGTAAGTGTTGTCATTTTGCTTACTATACTTCATTCAAAAAACCTTCTTTAAAAGGTGACTTACCAAAACAAATGTTATACTCCAGCAAGCAGAATAAATAAAAATACTTCTTTTTAACTTACAATATAAGAACACAACAATAGTATTTCCATTGTTTTTCAGTATTAGTTTTTAGGTCACATTTTTTTAGTTCAAATTTTAGTTGAAATTAGAGTACAAGTACACCTAAACCATTCATGTGACAAATCCGATTAATCTTAAGCATGAAAACCAATTTCACAAACAAGTGGAAAAAAACCTGCCTTTCAGGCAACATTTGACACTTTGGTGGGATAGTTACATGCCAAAACAGCAACTCTGTTTTTGATTCAGACAGAAAGGCGACACTGTTACTGCCCTTTTCAAGTTTTCAGTCTCCTTGAACTCATGTGAGCATACATCTGGCATATCAGATCGAAGTCACTGCTTCATAGCTCCTATTCCTGTGGCTTTAATTGCTTTCAAAGTTCAGTACACTATGTTTAAACAATAGCAGCCATATAGTCAAAAAAAGAAGTGGAATTACAAGACTTGGATAACCTTTTGTAACTGCAGAACTAAAGAGATTTCCATACGTATGCTGTAATCACATGACTAGATTTATTTTTGCTCAGTTCTCATACTTACTTTGCTACTCTGCTCCTTACACATCAGATTTTTTTTCTTCTGTAACAAACAAGCAGCAACAATTTTAAAAATATCTTTTAGAGTTAACTACGTTCCTTTACAGAATTCAGTCAGATTGCACTTCCTCCTTCAAGACTCAGCAAGTTCCACTACGTATTTCCGTCAAGTGCTGCATCTTTAATTCTTGCGTATTTGTGATCCAATCAGGTAACATGACTTATTCTGAAAACAAATGTTTAACCAAGTAGGAGACAAAGAGCAAGAGAAATCTAATTAAAAACACACTTCTTGTAGAGTGCTTTTTATATCAACAAAATACCAGCACAAAAAAGTCAATCCCAATAAATACTGCGAGACAATTATAACATAAAACTAAAATTTAAAAACATTATTTTGTGAGACTCTGAAACACTCTTCACCATAGCTTACACCCTCTAATCAGCTGTGTTTCTTTGTACTTTGTTGCATTCATATAACTTCAAGAGCAACTTTCCCTGAAAATAAAAAGCTCGTTTCAGGTGTTCATAATGTGTTGCATAAGCCGCCCTCTGAAAAAGGTATCTAGTGCTACTTCCTTCTTTGTATGCACAAAGTATTAAGATACCGTATTCAATCCCACAGCTCAAGAATTTTAAGTGTATACAGAAACCTTGAATAGATAGAGAGACTCACAAGTACTCCCAGTCAGTCAGCTTTCAGGATTGGGCACATATTTTAATGTTGAGACAGAAGTATTTACAAGAAGAATAAGGTCTTATCCTTCTTTCAAAACAAGAAATAAAAGGGGTAAAAGTTTTCAGAGGACACTCAACATGAGGCGATTGTAAGCTCTGAAGCTGTGTAACTTCAACCCATTTGTGTACCTCAGACTTCCTGTTTTTGACCATAAAAAAAATTTTCAGAGTGACCTTGGATGGAGGAGGAAGATAGGGAGAAAAAAACCCAAAAAACTAACCTCACAGTAAAAAGAATCTCTACCAGTAGCTATGACACGCCAAACCCTCCAGAACATTGCGTAATGACCTCTGTACTTAAGACAACGTGTCTCCTACTCCCAAAACAAACCTTAAGTTTTCAGAGTGTCAAAAGAGCTGTGCCATTAGTGCTTTAACACGATCCCCAAAAGATACCACTCCTTTGATAAGGCCCCCTTCACCTCTAAAGCTTCTGCAACTCTGCGCTCTTTGTAACTGTTCACTCACTATCCATGTGAAATGTGTTCACCAAAAAACTTCATACTAGGGTTTTCTGACATGAAGAGCATTTAACAGTTTTAAGTTTACAGTAATGCAACAAGTGGTCAAGGAAACCTCCTGATGCTACACATGCTTGAAGTGTATTAGCTGAATAGTTACAGATAAGAGATTTTACTCTAAAAAGCAGGAATACTGCCTGGTAGTTACTACACCTATGAATGGCGCAGATCTATTCAGTGTTACTAATCACAGTGAATTCTAAATAATCCAAACTTTCCTTACTGAAAGAATCATTTCAAGTATTTGTCAACTGGCAGAGTATTTGGTGTGGACAGATGAATGCACATGCAATAATATGGAGTTTAGTATTGCCAAAAAACCACACTCTCCCAGCATTAATGGGCCATGCTTAATGATCCTTGTAGTTTCAGCTATCCCTTCACTGCAAGCTGAGTACCATTAAAACATTGCCCTAATTCCAAATTTATTACAAATTAAGCATTACTCTAAACACATGCTAGCTGTTCTACTAGGGAGGACTGATTAAAGTTTAAACAGGTGCTGAAGCTTTTAACATACAAACTGATCATTCTCTGCTACTATATAATCACTTGAGCACTGTGACACACACCCCCTGTACTTCGCAATCAATCTTCTGCAATCATTTTGGGAGGAATAAACATGAGTACAGGTAACTCCTCTAAGCCAACAGTAAGCACCTGTTACAAGCTCTTCTCTGATCAGATCCATAGGCAAGGTACAGGTAAGGTTACCAGATCTGTCTGGAGTTCCACTCGGAAAGCGCTACCCTTGTTCCCTCCAGCTTGTCCGAGGGCTCTAATTCCTGCCAGCTCCTCTCCCTGCCCCTTCGGGCTCAAGGCAACCACAGTCAGACAACAGCATCCCAACTGCATGTAAACCATACATGTCAAACACACCCAACTTTTACAACACAAGTTACACTCTATCCCTAACACCCAGACTAGCTTTGAAGGGCTTGCAGTTCTACCTTCAACTACAGAGCTATGACTGTACAGCTTCACATTTCACCTGTGATGTAGCAAAGTATTAATGTCATATTACCTAAGAAAGCTGAAAACTGTATCTCATCAACAACAGAATCTAGAAGTATGGTCCAAGTAGCAAGCAGCTGAAGCAACTAAACAAGAAAACCTTCAACTGCTGTTTTAATACAGCCTTGTGTCCTGGAAAATGTCTTAAGACTGAGGCAGAAGTGGCAGCGCACTTTTCAGAGTAGGAGGAAGGAAGAAGAAACAGTTTACACAAAGTTATCAAATTGCAGGCTCATAACCAGTTGTTTTCCTTCATTTATTCAAGTGTCTTTCAGTGGAATTGTTATGCAGGAGGTATTCAGTAGAAGACACACACACTTGAGACTACCATCTTTATCTTTGTTTTTCTAAAGTGAACCGCATTATCATTTACTGATCTTATTTCTAAACACACTGGAATTAATTCTATAGTTGCTGTTGTTTGCAAAAACCCCACAACCTCAGATTTCAGGTCTTTTATTTCCTGAAAATAATTAAAATAAAATCAGAAAATGAATACTGATGTCACTACACAGAAGCTGATCACCTTCTCTTCTCAAAATCAGTTCCTTACAGTCTGCTTGCTTACTATTTGGAGCTGAAAGCAAGAACTATTCCACTATTGTATGCAGTGCTACAATACCTGCTACACTCAATAGCTCTAATGCACCTGCAGTGTTTCCTTTCATATCCAATACTGAAATCCAATCCAGAAAAGACCATTACATCTGTCAGACAATTTAAGGAAGATGTTTGTGTCTAAGTAAGACTACATGGAGTATGTCTGGATGCAAGAACCTTATTTCTTGCATACACAGCCATAAGAGGAACACAACCAAGGCCCTTTAAATATGTTTCAGTGCCTCCAAGAGTATCTTCCTTTTCCTAGGAAGGAAGCTATTCAAAAAACTAAGCCTTTCCCTGCACCTCACCTTGCTAACAAATAAGAACAAGAAATTCAACATCTTACAAATTGAAGTGCAATTAAGACTTCGCAGTCTCCCAGTGAGTACTTTGTACTTCTTTAGCATAAGCAGGGCTGTGCAAGGGGAAACCTGTTCAGTATTGTGATCTCTGACAGTGTCAAAAGATGCCTATTACATTGTATAAAAAAGTAAAGGCAAGTATGCAGTGATAATTCTGCAGAATAAGCTGTGAGCATCCAACAGTTTACAGCTAGGGGCAAAGAATTCCGGGCGATTTCCTGCTATGCCTTCACCTTCTGCCAGTGCTCCTTCAGCATCTAGTGGCCCTAAAGGCTCTCTCTGACTTCTTGCTTCCAATTTGTTTTGAACTAGGTTGTATACCTTTCACAAGTTGTTCAAACTTGCTCACCTGTCTCATTTTTGTTTTTACATGAGAATGACCAGCAACTCCAAACATTGCATCTTCTTCAAATAGACACTTCAGTTTTCTGAAACACATGTTTTCGCTTTGAATTATTTCCTTAACCCTCCTCTTCACCAATGACATTTCTTTTTCGTCACTGTCTTTGAGAAGTGATAACAGTTTCGTTATCAGCCACCAATATAGCATTTTCATTACCTCCACATCACCTGCAAGGATTCCATTCTTCACTCTTTTTAAAAAAAAATAAATTCCTCATTTATGTAAGCAACCTTTTGCAACAATGCACCCAAAAATATTTTTTTCCTTACGCTTCTGTTGCTCACAAAAAGACTTTTAATCCAAGTGCTTTATGTTCACTACTACAGAGTGGCTCTGAAAGTAATATCCTGAACCAGAATCAATGCACAGCTCAGGATCAAGTCAAGGCTTACCACTTCTGTCTTTTTCACTAGCTCTTTGGTGAACCAATCACCGATCATCTAAGTGTGTACTGTTTTCAGTATAAGACGCTGATGCAATGTGTATCTAACCTATATAGGATACATGAGGTCACCCATTGCTATCGCGTTTCCTGCCCACATCGCCCCTCCGCCACCCACGTGGGGCAGGAGGATATCAAGCAATACAGTCCTCTTCCTGTTCTTACTCTGCCCTCACGCCTTTAGTCCTGAATTTTAAGTTCATTGGGACTGACTGATTGACACAGTTTGCTTGTTAATCTGGTCTGAAGTTTTCTTCAGCGTGTTGCTCATCCATTCAGCCATGCCTGTGGTATTTTGTGCTTGGCCTATAATGGAGTCCTGCTAACCACACTGTTTTAAAATGGAACACTGACAGAACAGATTTATCCAAAATTTTCTGAAAGAAAAACATTCCAGGTTCCACCTTACTCTTCAGTCTTCTAAAATCTGTCTTAAACCAAGACAGATACACTTTGTAACAGATGTACATCTCGTACAATAGACGCATAAGAACTATTTTTCCCTTCACCAACTGGAGGCCTTCCTCCCATTAAATTAGTTGGCATCTCCTGATCAAGTTAATTTAGTATAATCATAATAAAGTTATGCTGACAACCAGTTTTGACAATCAGCTGTTTCCCCACTATTTCTTCTATAACACCTTATTACATGGGATAAGTACACCACATATAATGAAAAGCACATCAAAATTGTTCAACTGATACAAGAATTATAGATGAGGCTCATGGCACATGAAACAATAATGGAATACCACAGAAGAGCTGCACAATGCACTTTGTGTTACTCATGGTATTTCCCCTGGCAGAAACAGTAAAGTGATTTTTTCCCCCAAAATTGAGCATTAGGAAATACAGGGCTGTCATATTCTCAGTCCACTTTCATTTGATATATTCTAGCTGATCTTCATTTTAGTATTCTGTAAAGAGCTCTTACGATTGCAGAGAGCTGAGTCAGAACCAGAGAACGGCTGAGGCTGGGAGGGAGCTCTTGTGATCTCCTAGCCCACCCACCCTGCTCAAGCAGGCTCAGCAGTTGCCCAGGACCATGTCTAGACAGGTTCTGAATATCACCACGGATGGAGCCCCCACAGCATTTCTGGGCAACCTGCTCCAGTGTTTGACTACCCTCACAATGAAAAAGTGTTTTCTTCTGTCCAGATGCAATTTGATGTGTTTTAATTTGTGCCCACTGCCTCTTGCCCTGTCAAGTTTTATTACTATTTACTGTGTCTTCTAGCATTGTTACTGGGATATGATGTTTTAGTCTTGTTTGCCATAAACAAGTGTTTGATTTCAGGTTCTTTAGAAAGACAAAACTGAAGTTTCTCACTAAATCATGCCAGAATAATTACTACAAGGAAAAAAGTGCATGAGGAAAGCAAACATCACTGTTCCAACACCACATTGGGAAAAAATACTTGCACAGAATTTAAATCAATTCAAATGCGGTTCCTATGAATGGTACAATTTCTTAGTTTTCAGCTTATTATACTGCAGTCAGTAAATTAACCAAGAAATTGTTTAAAAAAAAAAAATCTAATCTTTTCCTACTTCAGACTGTTCATCCTTTAATAACCCTGAATTACTGTTTCTTTCCTGCTACAAGTGTATCCAAGAATAAAAAGCAGTCACCATAATCCTAAATAGACTAAACTAGCTTAATACCTATTTTCTTTTGTCATTCAATTTTCTATGAAGGCAGGTCACAACCTAGAAATCCTTCTACTACCATATTAAGCAGTTGGACAAAGTAACTTTGGCTAACAGTTAAAGGCAGAGTGTCCTTCTATTCACAGCTATTCACAGCAGAGTATCCAAAAATGGGCACAAGCAGTAAGAACACACCATTCAGAATAAGTGAAGTATTAAGATATCAATGTTATGACATTAACACTCATTATTTCATTAAAATTTTCAGATTGGTATCTCACATTAAATAAAAAGGTTAGCTTGGCAAACTAAAAACCCACAAGTTCACAAACATGCATTTTTACTCAAAGCAAGCGTTCTTTTGTGGAATGAGTCTGGCAAATTACATGCAAATTAACTTTCAAAATGCCAAGCCATGTTTGTTTGTGGAGGATAATGATGTTTCCTCTCCTTTCATAGGTATCATTTGTTAAACTGGTTCCTCCAGGAGATCAAGTAACTTTTATGTCCTAAGAAGGTAACAAGAGCTGTTTCATTTGCCTCGGAGCCCCAGTTTCTAGTTCCTGTCCACATACAGATGATAATTTCAAATTACACTGTGTATTTACAACAAACCAATTTCACTATGGTTCAATACAGGAACTATTTATTTACTCACTAATGGTAAGATTACTGAATTTTTATGATCTAATGTCTGCAGCTACAGAAGTTACAGTTACCATGTAATTAACAAAAACCTGACACTGGCAGTTTAAAGGCTAAGAGACTCTATTTCCCAATTAGAAGTCTATTAGCACTAAGTTTTCAAGCTGTCTCAAGAAATGCAGTCATCAGTTTGGTAGCAAGGAGAGATAAACCACTGTGATAGAAGTTAACTCATTTAGACAATAAACACCTTTGAACAGAGGGTTTTTTTTCCCCCACCTTTCTTTGCATGATCATATGGAAGAATAGTTAAAATAATTAAGTAATTGTCAAAACAAGGAATAATTAAAAGTGACGGCAATCATTAAGGTATCAGCTCTATTCACAGATAAAAGTTACCAAGAATGCAATTTATTTTTCAGAAGATGCATCCACCCACTGCAACTCCAATAAAATTATCTAAGGTTATCAAAAGCCTTTTTCTTCTCTTTACATTCAAGATGGACTTAGAGAAACCTTCAACTGTGTGGTCTCATAGAACACAAAACACACACCTCCCAAGAATCACATAGGGATATATGTTTACTAAATGTAAGGTTATGTCTTGACAGGGAACACTGTAATGTACATTAGGATGCTTCCAAACAACTTGACAGCACGGAGAGAGCAACCAACAAGAAAAACATCTATTTTTACGAGTCAGAAAGGAGCAGAGAAAAAAATAAACATACTCCCTAACTCCCAATAGGACTCATTATTATTACAACAGATTAAAAAAAATGCAGGTCAGTCTCATTAAACAAGTTGAATATACACTAATATTTCTAATTGTATCCCAAATGAACCAGTTAATATCTATTAAGCATGCAGTCAATATTTAACTGCTTAGGATAGGACACACTATTTGGACAAGGGGAGGGAAAAGTACAACAGCTTTGAGGTAGTTTCCTTCAAACACACAAATACACACTAGTAATACCGATTTTGTCACAGTTTCATTTTTAGTGGCAAACCAAACGCATCCAAAAAGATTTAATCTATTTAAAATAACAGTGTACAGAGAATACCACTCTCACCACTCTATAATAACTGAAATATATACCACCAGTATTTCTAATACAATTAGCTGCACTTTTAAATTGAATTGAAAGCATCTTTCATATGAAGATCTGTTGGATTCTGAGATCACTTCCCGCCTGAATCATTCAAAGTAGCACCATACAAGACACACAATATTTCAATCTATATCCTTGCTCCCAAATTTGAGACCTGAGAGTGGAACCAGAAATACTGATGCGTATCCCCCAACACAACAGTGATACAAACATAGAAAGGTTAGCTCAGGAGCTTGAAGTAGTGATACACAAAATAGAAGAGCAACCTTAAGAAATTTAAACTTAGAACTTAAATTTGTGAGAGCATTTTTGCAGCTAACAAACCACTAACAGTGCAGTTTCAAATAACAAAGTTAGGTAAAAATACATCATCATCAAAAAGGGGTCCCAGCCTATCTTCCTGTCCTTTCACCTATCAACACAAGTGCTTGTGGTGCCATAAGCAGCTGCTTATGCAGCACGCTGGCAAATCAGTTATGAACCCTAAAAGCTTGGGTTCTTTTTTTTTTTTAGCTATATCAGCAAGATAGCACAAGCAAATACTGAACTACACAATAGCAGCATAAGGAAGGCAAAGACAGTGAATGGCCAGGTATAAAAGCAGAGACATTCTCCTTTAGTGGAAGAATAATCTTGGAGCTCCTCAACCTGCTTGCAAAACCACGTGCTAAGGGTGTACTTCAAGCACTAAACCTGTACCCTCCTTTGCCCCCAGCCACTTATTCTTACCCACATACCGTTCCTTTCTTTATGCCAGTACAAATATTTGTGTGACCGTAGAGTTAACTATACCAGGGAACTGATCCAGTGGAGAATTAAATTGGCAAAAACAACTGCTTAGTCTGAGAGAGAGATTCTCTCATCAAGCAGAAAGCATGCTAGTGCCAGCAAAAGGGAGAGAGAAGTGTGCAGTCCATGGCAGACAGAAGGCTGTGAAACCTCTTTTACCTTCAGCCTACGCTTACGCTGACTGTGAAACTACAACCTAAGATTTCGTGGCTTAGGCTATGTTTTCATATTTGTGATAGTGCTGATGGCATTTGAAACTTCAGGGCAGCTACAAGGGGAGACTCAGCCATGTGTTCCTGTGTCCTCCGCTTACACCAGCTTTAACTGTCTCTCTCCTCTCCCCTTTCTTCCCCTCCCATCTCAACACTGCTTCCTCAGATGTGCGACACAAACACTTGTGCAGTTGTATGGCAAACGAGTCTAGGGAACTAATCTAACTTAAAAACATATAACATACAAAGTCATTTTGGGAGAGAGACAAAGGAAGAGAGAAAGCTTCCAATTGGATCTGTTCCTCTTCCAGTTCACTGCACAGCAACCCAAACCACCATACTTACACAGCACACAACACAGGAATAAATAAGTAATGAATACTTTTTGTTACACTCTTATTGAAAAAATACTCAGAGAGCCACAGCCTATACAGCTTTCGGGAAAGAAGTGAACTACTAACTTGTAACAATTTCACATGACCTTATCTTAACAGACACTTGTACCTTAAAAAAATAAAGGGCACCCTGGTTAGAATCAGATCTTATTTTTCAGAGAGGCAGAATAGAGGGACTGTTTTGTCATGAGAGAGTTACGCTCTCCTACACAATTGCTCTTTCTAAAGAAACTACCAAGCATCCTTAAAAGGAAGTTTTAGCTATATTACAGCTGTTTATTCCAAATGCAACAGGTAAATAAAGCCTATGCTCCAAACTGAAACGCGACAGCGGCTGTCAATCTTTGTCTATAACTGGGCTCATATTTGACCTATGCCGATAAGATCCAGCACACTATAAGGAGCTGGAAAAAGACCAATGGCAAAACTTTGAATACTTTATTCACTTGGTACATTTGCTACTAATTTAGTTTTTCATTTTCTTGCTATATATTAGTTTTGCCTTATGAATAAAAAAAAAATTGAGATAAGCTTTTGAACAAAGTCTGTAAAACAGTCAACTTTAAACAGAAATTTATGCTATTGTACATCTTTGTTTTAGTAAAAAAAGGCAATTAAAGGGAGAAGCTGTCCTACTTTTTCCAAAACCAAGGAGTCTCAATTTCTGCCCCCCCCCCCTTTTTAAAATACTGTCTTAATATTAGTTTGAAACACACAGTGGTAATTTGTAAATTGAAGTTTCACGTCAAGCACATGCAAGCAAAGTATTTGAAACATACTTAAAGCAACAGGTCATGTTCTGCATGTTGGAGATGAGTTTCCCAGCTTCAAATTTGGACTTCTTATATTATGACTTGTGCACAAGCTGTATCCCAAACTTCAGAGTAAACCAATGAGAGAAATTCCAAAAGTTCCAAAATTAAGCATACAACTCTTAAGATCAACACATTTTTGTGTTCTACCATCCTACGAGACAATGCGTCACTCATTCTCCAGCCTCATTCTGTTTTTACAAAAGTTTATAATTTTCACATAAACACAGAAATTAATTTAAAACTTGAAATGAATGGAGGCAGATATGAGATACAAGAATCAGATTAGAATTTCAAAATAGCATTAAGACCACTGCGATGTTTAGAGTTGCACCTTGAAATAGGCAAGCCTGATGAGAGAAAGCAGTAGCGTGTTCGACATTCGCACAATGCTTTGGAAGTAATTATACCTTGTGTATGAAATAATTATGCAAATCAGCAAATATTTTATAATACACTAGCTGGCAACACAACCAAGAGGAATTAGCACAGAACTGAGTTAAGCACCTTGACCCGTTTGACCACAGTTGCACACAGTGATGTAGCTAAGGCTCTTATCTTTAACCAGCTTCATTTACTTCCCAAGCAGAAGCATAGTCTTATTTCTGGCAAGGCAATGCAAAGCTATGTTTTAAAAATACTTCAGGGACGTAGAAGTTGTCACACATATACACATCATTTAGATTCCCTGAAAATACATAAGGCCAACACCTTAGCTAGCCTTATGCAATGTAATACAAACTCGTTAGCTTGCATAGGGTGTAAAATGGCATTAATGCATTTGAAAGAGCACTAATAAAAGCACCACTTGAAGGCGTGTGCTGATGAAACTTATACATTTGGTCACAACTAGCTTATGCTAACTCTTAATATATACTTCAGCTTGTGATATTTGCCTGCTTTTGATTACTCCACTAGTTGAATATTCAAACAGGAGAATGACACATCTATGTACATGAGATAACAGAGCATAATACTTTCAAAGATGCTTATCACCAATACTAAATTACATGGCCCAAAGACTATAACCATTTTTATTCCTTATTAAAACCAGCAACTTTTTGGAAGTTTTTAAAGGAAGGAGGAAAGCCCTAAGAAATAAGTGCTGTGACAAGTGCTTGGCAGACACAGCCTCACACTGCTGCAGAACCAAATGGTATGTTCAAATACAGTCTGCCTTTGCATTCCTAAGACTATTTCTACTCTCTCACACTCTCTGGTAACCAGGCAGAGGACAAGTCCTTATAAGGCTGGAGATAATAATCATCACCTTGCTCGTAATAATGATACAAAATGCTGTTCTTAAAGCAGTTATCAGCAGGACATCTCTTAAGCAGCAATAGGAGAATAACTCATGCAGTGAGGGTTAACTGTCCCTTGCATAAAACGATGGAAGTGTTCACCGCTCTGAAGATCTTGCTTATGCAAAACCAAAATAAATCTTAAATACAAAGAAAACTAAATGATCCTGGAACTGGAGCAAGGGAGATTACGGGAAGGTCAGATAGCAATGGACTAGTGTTAGACAGTTACTCACCCTTTCGCTGGATGTATCATATGATGGATCATTCACCACAATACCTGCTATTACTAAACCAGCAAACAGCACTTCATTACAGAAGAGCTCAATAGTCTGGGTGGACAAATCCATAAACCATAAGAAAATCGCCTGTACACAAGAACAATTACAGGCACATTAAAAAAAGAAAGTAGTTAGGCAAGAGGATTTTAAACCCCCCGCTGAGTATACGTAGGATCCTGCTTCTCTGTTGGTCAAACGTGAGCACACTACAGGCAATAAGCAAATGAAAGTTAATTAAGCCATGTATTTGTAGAGTAAATTACTGGTATGCATTTACCATATTAATAAGTATAACTCAGACATAGCATGTGCTAGCAGACAACAACATGAGACTGGAAGTCAGCAAATCCAGAGTTTTAACTGTTACAACTCACTGTGACTTGGTTTACTTGACACAATTATCTTTTTAGTTTTCCGCATCTGTGAAGTGGGGGTAATCCTGAAACCTTTACTCCTCAGCTGAAGTGCAAGGTCTAATTTGGTCTACATGCCATGCTTTAGGCTACAACAGCTAGGAATTGCAATGACAATCGAAGCAGTAATTCACTCTACCAATAATTTACCCTTCTCTTTACAGCTTGTATAATTAGAAGTACTAAAGAAAACGCTGTTTATTAACTAAAAGAGCTTCTCCCCTACCTAGTTGTATTGGAGCTGATGACAGCAACTCCTTTAATCCTTCCTTTTCCATTAACACTAAAAATCCTTCCTCCTTGCACAGATGTAACATCAGAACAAATAATAGAGGACCCTAGTGCCTAAGCCTACAAATAAATTCTCAAGTGTCATAAACGCTTCCAGCATTTAGTATCCGTACAAGCATTACAATCAGTACTAAATAAGACAACTTGCTTTCCATTTAAAAACAGCTTAAAATATTACATACTTGGGCAATTCCTCAAGCTTGCAAAACATATGAAAACATAGCTCTGTAACACTTCAACTCCCACTCTACAACATGAAGGAGTGCAAATACATTCCTGCATGTGGCTAAAAGCAGTACTAGCAAAGCAGTTAGGACTCAGCTAGATGGACAACCAACTGAACTGGAAAGGGGATGGAAATGGAAAGGAGGATGGCAGCTATCATATTCCTAATACTGGCAAGAAATTCACAGGCTGTCTCCTCTTCTTTTTAAGTACACAGCCAAGAAGCTCAAAGACTCAGTGACAACTATCTCGCCCACCTTAACTAATTCAAATTAACATCTGGATTATACCATCCTTACTATATACAGATCTGTCACCTTCACCAAATTTTTAATTAGACTGTTCTCACCCTTTGATGTATGGAAGGTGCTTAAAATGAGCTCTCTCACATTCTGGTCATGCATGTAGAAGATCACAAAAGCTAAGAATGGGAACGAAATTTTAAAGAAAGTGGCTGTAAAGTCTCATCTACATTGTGACAGGGAGCAATCTAATCTCAATAGGTACAAAGGTCTTCTACCCTGCTTACGGCATGTCCTACATGTCTGTTACAGAAACTAGTTAGCAAAAATGTTAAGTTACAATGACATATTAAGAGAGGAATTACTGCCATGAGGAGTCTAACTAGCCTTGCTAAGTATATATGCACAAATGCTGTCTTCTGCTTTAACAGAAGAACCTTGTGCTAGGTTAACAACATACAGTAACATTTCAGGAAAATAAGAATCAGCAGATTCTGCTTCAAGAGAATTCAACAAAACTAGAGAGAGATGTGATGGCCTGGCTTTTGAACTTGGCCACAAGGCCAAGCTAATACCCTTCTACTTCTGCCAAGCTAAAAATTGTTTTAATGGCGTTTCTTAATAGTCCCTGTTTTCTTTTGAAAAAGCCATGGGGTTTTCTTTGTAGAACTCCCCTAGAATTTTCACAGGGAACACAATGCACAACATATACTTGTTTAATAAGATTAAAAAAGGAAGTTACCAAGTTGCATAATACTCTAGATTTCCATAGCCAGGACTCCAGAACTATATCTCAGGGACAACAATACCTTTTGCCAGTTCTGTTATCATACAGTAGGGAGATACTGGGTTGGGGCCTTTGATGGTTTGATTATCAAAGTACAGATGCACCTATACCAATAAAAATATGACATTTCTCATATAAGCTGCTTCTACACAGTACTGGCCAGCCTGCAGATCCTTAGTCTCATGCAGCTCACAAGCAGTTCAAACGCAACGGTTACCCTCAAGTTTCATCACAACTACAGGACTGTTTCGGAGCAGGCACGGGGTAACCTGAACCCCCTGCTATGGGAGCCGCAGAACATCTGGGACTACTGTCACCAGGACATTCAGAGACAAAACTGCAAAACCCATTGTGTAGCAGAGCAGTGGGATAGCTGGTGACCAGCACACTTCCCACCTGCCAAATGTTGTTAGAGCTCACACTCCCACCAGCTATCTAAAGTATGCGACGTGTGCCTCCGCACTCTGTCATGTTAAGATGTTGGTATGCAGTTCGTTAGGTCAGAAAAATTGGCCACCTCCTGCATATAATTCTTAGGCTACACATTTCTACCGCAGACCTAAACTAAGTCTATGACAAAACAGAATCAAGTCTACTACATTACTTCAGGAGTGACTCAAAACTGCCACTTGACTCACTAACTTTACATCAAGCACCACCCTGGACTTGAGCCACCAGAAACTTCTGCCATTTAAACTGAGTTTACTGTTAAGAAAGCAAACAAGTTGAGTACAGAGGGCTGCATTTATACAGTTTACTTTCCAATTCAGTTTTGACATACTGGGGAAAAAGAACCCATACAAGTGAACATCTAAAAAAAAGTGAAAAGCTGCTTTCTGAAGTCAGTTTATTCACATAATAAAATAATGTGAAATTTATTCCAGAAGAAATAAGAAAATTTAGACCTACACCTTCTAAACTACAAGCTAACCAAAAACTCAACAGAAACTCAATATAATTCCACACATTTGAAGAACTCTCACACACATTGCAGTACCGGGAAGAAACTGGAGGGTGAAAGAAGTTTGATATTTATTTAGAAACTGCAAGAATAAAGCTTAAGACACGCAAATTTTACTAGGCACAGACATGCTTTATTAGTTATTTGGTTTAAGCCCTAAACTTATTCACAATGCCCAGTTAGAAACAAGGTATTACTGTTCAATCATAACTAATCAAGGCACTTAAAATTTAAGGGGGGGGGGGAGTTATATTAGCAACTAAGAACAATGAGGTTAACAAAAGGCAGAACAAGACACAAAGTATCTTGTCACATCTTAGAATAGTCTAAACCTAATACTCTATCACAGTCTTCCTAAATTTCATATATAACAGGACCACCACTCAGTATCAAAAATAACTGTCTTATGCACAAAAGGATGCAGATCCATACTTTTGAGTTTCTAGAAAATGCTACAACACAAATAACAGAGGTGATTCTAGTGTGAAGAGAACTACAAAGCACAATTGACCTAATGAACTTGATTGCTCAATTTCTATCACACTGAAGAAAACATAAATACCAAATACTTCAATAGTACTAACTACAAACTTGAATTTTTGCTGTGTATTTTGCAGTTGCTAACTTATTTTTTTATTCTAAAACTTTGAAGAATTTTAATAGGTTACCATTTTTACTTAGGTTTTTCTTTGTTAAAGTCACCCGCAGATGTTGAAAAAAATAATTAATACTAGCTTAACTACGTATCATCACTTACTGAACATCCACACACTGAAAAAATCTGAAAATTGTTTAATACAAGTCCTCCACCTTGAAATATCTCCGAACTAACCAAGTTCTCAGCCACCTGAAGCCAAATAAGGATAAAAAAAAAAGATGAGTAAGCTGAAATTCTAAGATGATAAGTATCAGCTGAATATAGAAGCAAGATGTAGAGCTAACAACCACTACAAAGCTATCAAAGTTTGAACCAGCAAAATTTCAAGCTATTTGCACATTTTCAAAATCCCCATATAATCATATGCCTTTTTTTAAGGAAACAAAGAGACTTTCCTGTTAAAGTTCAGTATGTTCCTGCCACAGCATCAGTGGTTATTTATGAGGCAGATAATATCGCTTAGCCTCTTCTGCAGAGAATTTTGTAAGTCATGGCATTAAGACAGAAGACATTACAACAAATCTGCACCACACACAATGGGACTATTGATTTTGATGTCTCTAAATACTATTTACTCTGCAGGCTCCACTTCCCCCCCTGCCCCCCTTTTTTTTTTTTTTTAAATACACAATCTGCTTTATTTGGATAATGTTATTCCCAGAAATTGAAGTTTATTCAAAACACATTTTTGATTATTTGAAATGTCTGCTTCTTGCACCTGGTTTGGAAATCAAATGTCTTTTCTGAACCAGATTTTGATGTCCTGTTTGGTTTAATAACTTAAGAAATATCCTTAAAAGTAAACATTTTAAAAACACTGACACTCTTATAATGCTCTAGTGATCACAAATCCTACACAAATAAAAGTACACAAGGAAAACTTAGAAAAACTTGATCTTCCTGAAAGTGTCCTTTTAGGTCCTGGAACTCAAGACAGGCCTATTTGGGTTGTCCCACTATATACCTCATTTGTCACATTATTAAAACTACTTTAGCAAGGGCTGACTTTGCATGCAAGGAGCTGTAAACAACCTCCTCAGGAGAAGTCTTATTCACAGTGGTTTTTAAATGTCATCTGTTTCTTGGCCTAGAAAAGTCTCAGTCTGGTATACAGCACCTTAAGCAAAACACTTGATTATGATGAATAAGCTGCCATTTCTCTTCAGTTTGCTGTCTTTAAGCCTACATATAAAGCAGGCCAGTTTAAGAACTATTTGGAGAAACAGAAGTAAAAAATGTTCAAAATGGAACCTCAGTTTTGAGAGACTCACCCTTTGACATCTAAGGCTAGACACAACTATTAGTTCACGTAATCTCATTTGGTATATACTAATCTATAGACCTTCAGCCAGTTATTCCTCTAAGTAGTCCACAATTCATGGAAAAGTGCTCCAAGTTTGCCCCTAAAGATTTATTATTTATGGAGGCAAAACATAATCTTTGTTAAGTTCTCCACCATATCAAATTTTTCTCATGCCAAAAATAAAGGAGTGGCTGAGAAACGTAACAATAACGTCACGTTATCAAGCTGCAACACGGTGATCACGATAACCAAGACCGCAGCCAAGTTTGCGGTGGGAGGAAGTTCCAGTCAAGGAAATAAACTTGCAAATATCTGAGCTATTTAAATGTTTATGGGGTGGGATAGAGCATTTCACTCCTCTACCATGCTCCACCTCTGAAAGGCCCAGGGTGGTGAGTCAATGGCAATCGCAGTAGGGACCTGTCCTTAGGTAGAAGGAAAACACTTAAGAGAGCATGTGGTGACTTTGCAAGCACTCTGAACATTTACTGCTGTACAGGTGGTTCTTTACTCCCCTTCTTCTTTGAGTGACTGGCCTGTTTCTTCCTAAGGGGCCTAGGGGCCATGG
>NW_009232033.1:58732-58957 GCF_000690835.1 Fulmarus glacialis
AGGGGGGGGGGAAAACCACCCAGCCATAATGGAAAGGCCACAGACTACCTGGAAAGCAGCCCCTGCCTGTCGGAGGGGCCAAAGCCGCGCCGGGAGGACGGGCAGGGGGCCACACCGGGCAGGCACTCGGGGAGCAGGGACGGAGGCGGGGAGGGGGAGCGGGGAAGGGGGTCAGCTGTGCACGGAGTGGGTGTGAGGCAGCCACCTCGGCAGGAGGAGGGGCAG